>NC_053451.1:38838343-39036655 GCF_015227805.2 Hirundo rustica
AAAGAAATAAATTTGAAACAAATTATCACCTCTAAAAAATAATAGCAAGAGCGAGGACTGCTTTTGCTCAAATGTATTTTCTGTTTTGGGATGTATGAATTATTAATCATCACTGTACAGGGAAGTGACTTCTACCACTCCAAAAAAAGAAGACTAAAATTAAAACCAAGTGGGCTCAGACTCTTTTCCTAAACACATGAATGTAAGAGGAGAGCGTCTCCTCTGCCTTCAGCATAGTCTTTCTGTATTTAAGCAATTTAAGCAAGCATAAATAAGATCAGCATACCTTTCAGATGCTTACAAAGAAAACACTCACATAGCAAGGCATCATTTCCACACAGTTCCAGTAAGTGTATTATGTTAGTAATTTAATGACTAATTGCAAAATCTATTATCTTGGAGATGAAAAGATTTTGGAAGATTTAAGATCAGATTTCAAGTTTAAGAAAAGCAGGAAACAAAAAAGAACAATAAACTAAATACTGGAAAACACATGCATGACTCAAAGTCCTGCAATAGAAACTGCTGTAGCTTCCATACCCATCAACATGATTATAAATAATTGCATGATATGCGGGAACGTTGAGCTCGGTATTAAATGGAATTAGAAAATTTCAGAGAACAATTGAAAATGGAAAGGATGAAGAAGCACGAACCTTGCTTTGCCAAAACTGAACAGCAAATGCCTAGGAGGCCTCTGCAGTAACACCAGGCAAAACAGCAACATCTGGAGAAGGCTTGGGAAGCCACTGTCTTCCAAAGCCATCCATCAGAGCTGCCGGGTGCGCAGACTGTCCCAGGCACTGAAGTGTCTACGGCAACTCACTGAGCAGCGTACAGATAAAGGAGGAGGGGGACGACAACCCAGGAGAACATGGAGAGCAAACTATTATGTTAGAGGTGGAAGGGCTTGTAAATATTGTTATGGGCACCTGGGTGTGTGAGCAACCCACGGTCGCACAGTGGGACAAGGCAGTGACTCCCGCTGGGTAAAATCTGCCTCTGAAGAAAAGGCCGGCTTGTTTTCAGGCTGGACATAAATAATGGAAAATCCTTATAATGGCATCTCTCAATGGAGTGAATTTAGCCTCCTGTGCCTACCCTAATGACTAGAAGCAGGAACAGAATATTTGGGGCAAGGAAAAGAGTGCTGAGTTAATTTAGAGGTGTTTTTCAATTAAGCTTCTGGCCTGGGCCAGAGGTTGGTGTTAGACTTGATGATCCTTGTGGGCCCCTCCCAGCTCAGGGTATTCTATGATTGTAGGTGTCATGCACATTTTTGTAAGTTTGGAATATTTTCCCTATCTTTTATCTCAGTCTCTGAAATGAAAATAACCTTCAATTTTCCAGACTGTACATAAAAGCTTCAAGTGCTCAGGAGGCACAGAAACGTGTGATTCCTTGGCTTATTTGGGAAAAAGAGTGTCCTGAGAGTAGTCACTGAAATGCTGGAAACTATGAGCCATTAGTGATATTGGCATAGATACACATAATGTAAACTGGCAGCACAGACTCACAACATTAATACTCAAGCAAAATTAACACTGCACACTTGTAAGTACAAACAAATGTCAAATAACGGCTTTGCAAAGAATGGTAAAATATGATGAAATAGAGAAAACCAGATGATAAACACCTTAAAGGAAAGTTGTGTCAGTGCCTGCATTTTTTTCTGATCTTGTTGACCTACTTCTAGAGATGTATACATCTCATGTACACAGCTTATGTGCACAACCTATCCCTTGTAATATATCAGTGTTAATTTAAATGACGCCAGTGCTTTGGAATCAGGAAATCAAGGATGATAGCAGATCTGTTGTGCAATGCTCACAGGCAAGGGAAGGATAGACACCAGCCAATTCAAGACCACAGAAGATAGCACAAAGAAAGTACATTTCATTTGAAATGATGTCAGCATGCCCTTACCCAGTGGGACATGAAACAGATTCCAGAACTACTCTTACTACACCACCATCATTTCGTATAAGAGCAATATTTACACATACACAGATAATAAAGACAGGAAAAGTCCTCTATACACACCAATCTTACCTCTGCTGTAGACTCCAGGGCATGATGTTAGTCATCCCTGCAGTAAACTCTAATCATTCAGGGTTATAATTAGACAAGCAGGCCAAGGTGGGCCAACTATGCCTTTCAAGAAAATCAAAGCCAGTCTCTAAGCCATTCAGGTCAACCAAAGCCAGGGTGGGAGGCACTGGGAAGGGCAGAAGTGAGACCATAGGACAGAGGTGCACTGAGAAATCTGCGCAGAAAAAGGGACTGGGGGACCCTCAATAGCCCTCGCTCCTATGGAGACACTGACACATGCTGGAAAGCACAAGATTCCTTCTGCTGCTTCTCTTCTTTCTACCCCAGCTCCATTGTAAGCATTGATCCTTCCCACAGTCATAATCCTGCCTCCCTAGGACTCTTCAGCCCGCACCTACTGTCCTGCTCCTAGAGGCTGTTTGGAAACATCTCCTCCACAATCCACCCTGGAAGAGGAGGGGATAAGCATCCCACTCTTACTCTTCACAATGAACAGGAGAAAATGAAAAGGAAAAGGAGAACATGAAAAAATGTGAACATCTCTAGTCTAAACAGGCAAGGAAGACAAAAAGAACATGGGAAAAAGTAATCTGAATTCCATCTCTAAATGGAATGGAAACTAAAGGCAGAGGTGAGAAGGTTAGTGGAGGAACCAGAAAAGCAATCCATCTCTCCTCAAAGTGATGTAGTATCAAGCTCAAATCTTATTTGCAATATTTTAGATTGAACACAAAGAAATTAAGTATGTGTCAAATAACCAACATTCAGCAGGTAGCTCAGCCATGTTTTTAAAAGCCTCTCTAATTTCCTTCTTTTATCAGATTTCCTACATCTAATATCAGATATTTACTGGGAACTATTTATTTTCCTTCCTACACATCTCAGTCCTTGTAGCTATAAATTATAAGGACCTGTATTTTACTAAAAAATCTGTAGTTACCGGGAAATTTTTCCAATATATTGTCTATTCTCTTTGTCTTATCCTTGTGCTTATCTAGTCTCACTATGTGAAAGCAAGAACAAAATTAATATCCACAGGCAAATAGAGGTGCAATTCATGAATAGAAACCTAGAGAAGGATAAGCAGAAACTCCCTCTGCTGTCATGCACGGCATTCATTTCGCTGTTAATCAATGCCTCTTTTCCCTTAGGATTGCTTTGTCTATTGATAATTTCTCAAAACAGGTCATTATTTTATCCGACTGATTATATTGTTGCTTTATAAAAGACATTTATTATTTTTCATCTTAAGAATTATTTTACAGCCTCAGTGTAGAGACAAGAAGTTTTGCTCTTGTTCTTCCTCAAGGGCTTGTAATTTAATTGATTCACAAAATAATTACAGTGTTTTGTATAAATACCAACATAAAATCTAGATCTTAACTACAACATTCTCCATTTATCCAGTTAAATGTTTCAGTGTTTCCCAATACTTCTGTGTTTGACCATCTAATGTTCCTTAAGGTATTTTCATAGGGCAGAGCTATTTTCCTGGGCAGGGAACTGAAGCAGAGTTGGAGAGTTCATCAAAAGAACAAACAGATCCAGATTTACGCTGCTGGTGGAGTTTGAGTTTGTCACTCCACACCTCCAGCCCAGGATACTCCCAGGTTCCTTGTGCCAGCACCAGCTCTGACGCAGTGCAGCCAACCAGGTTCACCACCTACTGAATTACAGCTGCTTTTCCCCAGGTATCAGAGCCAAGTACTCCTGCCTGATGAACCATTTTGTTGCATAAAGCATGGATGGGGCTTTGAGCAGTCTGGTCTACTCAAAGGTGTCCCTCCCTACCCATGACAGGGATCTAGAGCCAGGTGATCTTTAAGGTCCCTCCAACCAAAGTGATTCTATGAAAACAGGTTCTAAAATTCTGTCTTGTGAAGTGGTTGTAATTTGACAGGGATTCATTTTTTTTTTTCCCCATAGAATTTAGTTCAGAGTGCAAGGTGCAGCATGCAGTGATATTCCTTCTCTAGAAGGATGCGTGGTGCTCACCTGGAGAAGTCTGCCAGTTCATTTTGAATATTGGCAACAAGCTGGATCTTTCTCACAAAACCAGGATGCAGATCAAACAGGAACAGCAATAGATCTCCTCTTTGTCATGAACAGGTACTATAAATTCTTAATCAGGTTACTAAGCCTCTTTGCACTCTTTGACAGAACCAGTTGTGGACTTGGCTATTTATTCTATTCTATTGCAAGAAGTAGGAAAGAGGAGCAAGATTACACAGCAGTGATCTCATGATGTCCTCTCAGGATACCCCAGGACAGCAGTTCTGATTGTTTAGCTGGCACTTCAACCCTCTGAAATCTCAGCCCTACAGAAATGGGACTGGAAGAGCTTATGCAGCAACATGGATTGAAATGTCAGGAGTAGTTCAGCTATTATAAAATGGCATAATTTGGAAAAAAAATGGAAATTATAAAAAAGTAATTTAGGGTGAAAGGAAGTTCTTTTAAAAAGCTTCATGCTATCAGACTGTGAGAGAGAAAAGATCCTTAAATCTTTAAGATTGCTTGCAGCCTGACATTTTTCACTGCTCTGATAGAATTTTTCACAGATATTTATGATTAAGGAAAAAGTACCTTGGCTACCAGTATCTGGTTCCTCTTCCAGGATCCTGTCTTGGCAGAAAGACAACCTTCCGAGAAGTGTTCTCCATCCCCAAATAAAAACTAGTTTTTGTTAGAAGACTAACATAATCCCCATTTTATGCCTGCTTCAGGATAAGACTGCCCACCTCTAAGTGTTGGTTGGAATCCCAGGAAACCATCTGTTTAGGAGACATAGGTTTCCCAAAGTACACCAACCTGGCATTTAGCTCCATCCCAGACTCAGAGACAAGATAACAACAGATAACCAATTTGGGTTCCAGCTGGTGATACGAGGAACAGGTTCATTATACCTTTGAGTACTCCTTGATTTTGATAAGTATTAACTTACCAATAGAATGAAGGGTCATTTAGGATGTACCAAAACACTGGGGAAGTAAAAGAGTTATTAAATTGTGTTGCTTTAGAGTATTCCTGTGATGTTATTTTAGATCTAAAAGTAATAAATGTTATTTGTTTTTCATACTAATATATTTCCATTTACTCAGAAAAAGTGATGACAACAAAAGTTCTGTCGAAATGTCACTGGATCATACAAGAAAGTAAATACAATACTGATTCGGTTAATTTATCTCCTCTGTGCTCCTTGGAGGTAATTCAGTATTACTGAGTTTTACTATTGTCAAAAAGAGCCTTTGTAGAACACCATATGGCTAAAAACATAATGAGCTTTACTAAAGTTCAGCAGAAGGTGTGTGTTTGTATGCAGTGACTAAGCATATGCAAGTAGGAGGCAATTACAGATGGCTGGAAATATGCTACTATTGCAGAGCACATATGATGTTTTGTATCACAGAGCAGAAAGCAGAAATGCTCTCAAGTATCAAGCTTGGCTACTAGCTAATACCATGATTCTGAATTTGTGTTATTTAGGACCACAGCATCACACTCAGCAGCTGCAGATCAGCAGCAAAAAGTTGCTCACTTCTCTTTCTTAGATTGAAAAAAAGTTAATGCAATCATGGAAAGTATGCAGAGGTAAGGAGAATAGACTGAGTGGGAAACAGTATGACACACCCAGTAAAAGCCCCATTAGAAACAAAGATATGAGTTAACTGTGACACAGCCATGCTTACACCACTTAGGAAATGAAATCTCTTTACTACATGCGCCAGAGTGGTTACCTGCATTCTCTCCTCCATTTGGGGGTTGTCTTATCAATTTTTTGACATACTACAGTTCTGAGACTGGTTTGGGCTGCTGCTGACTGTAAAATGTTAATTTGAGAAGCGTTCATTCTCTTAGACAAGCTATACATGTGTATTTGCCACTTTACCTAAGCAGTCACTGGTGCACCGGGATATCAGCCCTCCCAGTGTCTGCCAGCTTTCACCCTAAATGGAGATGGAGGTGTCCTGGAGAGGCTTATCAAGGGATTGCGTTGGAAGTGCTGAGTGGGAACTGTCATAAGTGTGAGGTTTGTTGGAAAGGTCAGGGAAATAAACAAGTTGCAGTCCCTTCCCACCCATGCAAAAGAACAGAGACCTGGCATTGGATGACAGGTTTGTATTTGGAAAAGAGGTGTTTACAAAATAAACCCAAAACAACAACTTCAAAACCAAACCACAAACCACTCCCTATTCCACCCATTTATGTTTCAAACCAAAGAACAATCTTACTTATGTCTACCAACTGATCCAAGGTAGGCTGAAAAAGACACCCTGATTTTAAGAGAAAATGAGTCTATAAAAGGATAGAAGGCATGACTAGGACCCATGCTACTGATCCCATCAGCTTTGCACTGGGCAAGAGAAAAGACAAATAACAAGGTGTTTTATACAGGCATGAAAGTATATTTATATTCTAAATAAAAATTTTTATACAACACATTGTATTGTATAATATTATATTATATTGTACATAATTATGTTTTATAGAGATTATATGTATATTTTATGTAAATTAGAGCTACTTATATCTTCTTTCTTTACTTTCTCCTGTAAGGTCTGTTCAGCAACATAATTGTAGAGTCAGCAGGGCATAGAATTCTGCCTTTAAGCCTCAAAATTGCACCAATGAGCGCAATTGCATCTTGAAAGTCTAGGGAAATGAAAAGAAGCAAGAATTTCCCACTTTGATACAGGAGGTAGTATACATAAGCATACTCTGGCCACAATTGGCAGCAAAAATGTGGCCAAAATGTGCAGCAAAACCCTAAGAGGCCTCTTTAGGAAAAGTTACTCTAAGATCATTCACACTTCCTCTGTCAGGAAGTGACATCATTTACATACAATGATGTAAAATATGCTTATCCAGAAGACAAAAAAATGAAATTTCATTTTTTTACTCGAAATTGCTCTCTGATGCCTTGATGGGAAGCCTAGACTGACTGTCCCCCTCATGGGCAGTGTGAGCGGCCCAAAGTGTCGGAGATGCTCATTCTGGTGGAACTGGTCATTGAAAACATCTGAGCTTGATCTTAAACAAGCTAACAAAGGTGTAATTTGAGCAAGTTTTGGTCTACCCTTCCGGGGTCTGCCATCTGCATTGCCTCTTCCTTCTCCAGCGAGCCTCATATATTTTCCTTCCCAAGGCTTCCATCTTCTGAGTGGCCACCAGCAATGGTTGCTGTGAGGCTGGCAGCACACCTTCTAACACCCCTTCAAAGGGACAGAGAGAAAATCCCCAGCAGGATGAGCACCCAGCAATTCTAACACCCTCTCTCTCGTTCAAGAACACGGAGCCCTTGCTGAAGCACTGTGTCGAGCTTTCTGGGCTGTGAAGTGCTGTCAGACATGAGGACCTATGCTCCACTGCCCGGTAACCTGTGGTGGCTTGATGTGCACAACCTCTGCCAGCCTCTTGGAGAATGGTTGGAGGTGGACATGGGCTGGACCTCAGCCATCCCAGTGCGTGGGATGAATTGGAGAACAGAGTCACTCCAGGGTGGGCCAGAACAGTTCTTTCACTAGAGCCAGAACCCAAAAACTGGGCATTTTTACTGTTGGTAAAAAATAGCACTAGAACAACAGCGGGAAACGTATTTTACATTAAGGAGATGATGGTCCTTTTCCCCACCCCCCCCCCCCCAGATGTACAGTGACTAACTTATTGACTGCCGGCAGAACAAATCTTACTGCAAAGAGGAAAAGTCAATGGTGCTAATTAGCAACAAAGTGGTTTAATTGAATAGAAGTGCTAGGAGAATCATTGAATACACTGATCCTTGTGGGCAGAGTCTTTAAATCCTAAGCCAATGAATGTACTAACAAAGAAAAGCCATCAGAGAAATTGTGATAAAATTGATCGATTTATGGACCTTTTTGCCAGAAAATGCAATTATGCTTACAATGCTAGTAAAATTTAAGAAACAGAAGTTAGGTTAGAGGAAACTTCCAATTGGTTTAAAAAGAAAACTCATCTCTCAAGAAATTTTTTTCTGTCAACTACCAAAACAATTCTTTTATGTTCTAAGAAGCAGAGATTTTTTAGACTACGTAAATTACTATTTTTATAACCTCGATTCTATTTTGGTAAATAATATATCAATATCTGTGTTCCTAACTATAGTCGAAGAATGAAAAGTATGGTTTTGTTCTGTTTTCTAAAGCATACTCATTTTTGTCTTTATAAGATGAAGCACGTTTATCAGCCTCATAGCAATCTTGACAGTAGAATCAAGTTTATGAGTGCATTCTGAATCACTATAAAATTCATGTTTACTGCTTTTTAAAATTATCTCAATTGCTTATGTTTTTTTCCCCAAACTATCACCTAGTTTACTCAATGTAAACTATGATAGAATTATGAATAGATTAAGATGGTATCTGATTTTTGCTATGATTTCTGTATGCATCAGGAGCAATATTCAGTGAGTTGTTGCAAGGATACTCTTCTGGGAAATAGATGCACCTGTCCTCATGACAGCAAGTCAAAAAGAAAGTTACTCTCCTTATTCAAGTGGAGGACTATTCTCCTGACACAAGGAAAGATGTGAAGAGCTTCTCTGCTCTTCAACTGAATTAATAAACTAAAAATATATAATAATATAAATACCGTGCAAAAAATACATAACAAGCCCCAACAGTTCCAAAATACAGCTTTTCTGACTCTTGACTTAGGATTTTGATACACATCCAAACCCAGTTTTAAGAAAACAGAAGTTGTTGTAGAAGTACAGCGCTTGGGACTTCACTGACAAGAGAGGATTCAGACTGAATGGGATCTATAACTGTACTCCAACCATAGCCACTTAACAAAAGGTAAGAGGTATTTTTCCCATGGATAAAGGGAAAGGAGCACTACACATATTCTTGAGCTCCTACATGCTTCACACCAAACTGACTTAGAATGCTGTTGCTTAACATAAAACAAAACTATGCAAAAGGGCTTTAGAGATCTGGGCAGCAAGATAAGTACTCTTGGGAACTATTATTTTCAAACAGACTTGTTTCTGACTTTGCATAATATGAGAATTATATCATGTCGGCAACAGATTAACAGAAAACAAATAGATGGGAAGTTACTTCTCGTTGCTCTGTTTACTTGAAATTTGCTATCAAAAATAGCTTTTAGAAATGCTTCATGCAAAGCTATTTCTTTAACAAGGTCAGCAAACTATCTTGATGGTTATGTAACAATCATACGTATAATTTTATATGGTTCCCTAGTGCAGCATTCTGCTTAGGAGGTGAATGGCTGTTACAAGAAATGTTGGGGTTTTCTTCTGTTCTATTCTAATGGACTGAACACTGTGAAGGAAAAAACTGAACACATCAAAACATTGCTTACCTATTTTTTTTTTTTTTTCTGTTTAGAAATACTGTATTTTAATAGATGAAGGGGAAAAAATATTACCCTGTTTAGATTTCAGAGTTACAGGACAGTTGATATTGGGAGTATCCTCTGGAGGCCATCTGGTCCAACCCAGTTGTTCAAGCATGGCCACCTGGAGCCAGTTGCCCAGGACCATGACTGGGTAGCTTTTGAGTATCTCCATGGATGGAGACTTCACCACCAGCTGGGCAACTTGTTCCACTGCACAGTCATCCTCGTGTAGAAAAAGCATTCCAAAGTGCTATATTCAGCATTTATGATATTCTCATTTTAGCCTCAGTGCTGTATTTGAACAGGAACAGCTATCCACTGCGGATGCTGGCTGCTGCGCGGAGAGCAGAACCATACACTGTGGGGTTTAAGCAGCATCTAGTGGCTAATCTTAGGTAGACAGCCATCTTATTTACCTCAATTTTCCTTTAATATATTTAGCATCAGAAAGTAAGGGAAGGGATGCATTCCATCAGTTTTGATAAACATGATCCGAAAGTGTGCTTGCTTTAAAAAATTCTTTATATACCACTACCTTTAGAGCAAACTAAGAAAAAAAAAGCCACTGTACTAATCACACCCTAAAAACCAGAGTGTATTTATCACTGGTCAAAGACTGAAGTATCTTCAATGAAAGAACGAAGAAATAATTCCCAAATGCATTTTACAAGGCAATTTGTTTTTTTATGCAAAATACCATCATGCCATTCCAGTAAGAGGAGGTATCAAGTGCTCACTCCACTTTTGCAGATGTTATAAGATAGTTGGAGGCCACCTTGTGCACAGACATCATGGAAGGTACCTCAGTGATAGGGAAGGTCATGGAGCAGATCATCCTGTGTGCATCATGTGGCACACACAGGACAACCAGGGGATCAGGTCCAACAAACATGGATTTAGGAAAGGCAGGTCCTGCTTGACCAACCTGATCTCCTTATACGCGGACCAACTTAACAGATAAGGGAAAGGCTGTGGATATTGTCTGTCGGAATTCAGTAAAACCTTTTACACCATTTCTCACAGCATTCTCCTGGGCAAGTTGGTTGCTCATGGCTTGGACAGATACACTGCTCACTGGATAAAAACTGGCTGCATGGCCAAGTTCAGAGAGTGGTGATGAATGCAGCTACATCCAGCTGGCAGCTGGTCACAAGTGGAGTTCCCCAGGGATCAGTACTGGGGCCACTCCTGGTTAATGTCTTTATCAATGGTTTGGGGAAAGGGATTGAGTGCCCTCAGTCAGCTTGCAGGTGACAGTGAGTGCGATTGTTGATGTGCTGGAGGGCAGGAAGGGTTCTCAGAGGGAGCTGAACAGACTGGACTGATGGGTTGAGGCCAATTATACATGGTTCAACAAGGCCAGGTACCAGTCCTGCACTTGGGTCACAGCTGAAAAGGCCTGGGAGTGCTGGACAACAGCAGCTGAATATGAGCCAGCAGAGTGCCCAGGTGGCCAAGAAGGCCGATGGCATCCTGGCCTGGATCAGCCATGGTGTGGCCAGCAGGAGCAGGCAAGGATTGTCCCCTGTACTGGGCACGGCTCGGGCCACACCTCAAATCCTGTGTTCAGTTCTGGACCCCTCATTTCAAGAAGGACATTGAGGGGCTGGAGTGTCCAGAGAAGGGCAGTGGAGCTGGGGAAGGGTCTGGAGCACAAAACTGATGAGGGCTGGCTGAGGGAGCTGGGGGTTTGTAGCCTGGAGAAAAGGAGGATTGACAGGGAAATGTTGCTCTCTACAACTGCCTGAGAGGAGGTGATAGTGAGGTGAGAGTCAGTCTCTTCTCCAAGATAACAAGTGATAGGACAAAAGGAAATAGCCTCCAATTGCACCAGGGAGGTCTATAGTGGTTATCAAGAAACATTTCCTTATGGAAAGGGTTGCCAAGCATTGGAACACACTACCCAGGCAAGTGGTAGAATCACCATCCCTGAAAGTGTTCAGAAAATGTGTGGATTTTGTACTTGGGGACATGGATTGGGGGTGGACTGGGCTGGGTTAATTGAATCTCTGTGATCTTTTGCAACTTGAACTCCACGATTGTACAATAAAGGCTTTTTGCATACAGTAACCTTACTGAATGCTGCATCCTGTCACTTAAGTGACCAGCAAGCAAATCCTCGTAGTTCTTGAAGGAATTATTGAAATTACTGTTCCTGGTTGTGTTTTGTAACATGCTCTGCAACTACAGCACTGCAACAGGTTGCAAGAGCACCACTAGACTGCTTCAGAGGAGTCAGCTTCAATTAATATATTTGCCTTTCAGCAGTGGTTTCAGTTATTCCAGCAAATACAGCTTTACAGCTCTTTCCCTTTTTGGAAGGTTGTAAAGTTTCCAAAGGAGCCTCTATAAATGAAACTGAAGACATGAGTTGATGCACCTGATGAAGGACAAATTGTGAATGCTTTACACCTTTTACACCTTTTAGTGAAATAAAGCAAAACACATCTATCTGTTGATTCAAATAAGGGAAAACATCTTAGGGTTTTCAGCACTCAGTTCAGAATAAATTGCTCTAAGGTACTGAAAAAGTGGGAGAGGTGTTACAATAGGAGGTAAAAATCAGTTTCAGAAAAATCAATTTGCAATATCTAACACCCACAGAAGCCATAGGAGGAATACATCACATTCCTCTGACCCAACCCACAATAAGATCACCTGGGTTTAAACTCTCACCTATTTGGTAGTCCAATCTATTTTTGTTTGTCCACAAGCCTTCCGGAGTCAAAGGAAGACCCTGTAAAAATAGCCTTCTGCTTACACCTCCAATACTGACCTTTTGTACGCAACGGTGACGCGGGTTTAACTTTAGCCTTCAGTATTCTCCAGAAGCTGGAACGCCTGTTTTCCAATTGACAATTAAAAATGAATGTACTTACCCAAGTACTCCAAAATCAGAAACCTTCAGCAGAAGGAAAATGGACACTTCACAAACAAGTCTCTACTTTCCCCTGGCTTGCCTAGCACATCAGCATCACGGCAAACTTCCTTCAGTCAAGATGCAAAATTAACTTTACCCACCACGAGATATACTGAAGAGAAATTGCCAGGAGCAACCAGATCAGTTAGAACAGTGCCAGTGTACTACAATGAACATTTTCAAAGGCAAACAGACAAATCCAGACTTGTTTTCTGTTTAGGTTAAAGCAAGGGAAAATGTCAATGATTCATGTGCTGCTGAGTGACGTACCTTCAGGGACAATTTCTGTCTAATGTGTAAGAATAGAGAGATTGTCACTTGGAGTCATATAGTGAAACTTGCACCATTACCCAGCTGGAGGTATGCAGTGGTCTGTTGCAGTTTTACCTGTTTTTTTTTTCTACTTACACAGTTTTGACTAACTGCTTATAAGGCGGATGTTACATTCTACGGCTTTGTATTTCAATTTAATCAAGTGGTTTATTCTGTTAATTTCTAAAATCTGGACTCTAGTATTGCTAAAAACAAACCCCAGCAAAAACAAAAATCTATCTCCCTTAGGCAATGTTGCATTTTACTGATAGAGAAAATATGTATCTCTTAAAAAAACCCAGCTGTGTGATTCAGTACACTGCATAAACCAGTAACATGGTATCTCAGAGGTCTCCCTTCCCATTAGCCCTGACACCTCCATTACCCTCCTCCATTTTCCAGGAGCAGCAAAACCCATCTTCTTTCATCTCAATAATCCCCTTGTCTGACACCCCCTACTTCTTCTGTGGGATTCAACAGAAATAATTTCATGTATCAGTATCTCTCCCATGAGGAAAGCTAAAGCAATTGCACATAGCATATCAGAAAATGCATCTTCTATTGCAGTACCAATATTTTTGTAATCATTTGAATGAGTAAAATTTACACAAAAAGCTTCTATTCCATTTCAAAAGCTTATAACTTCAAAAAGTTCATAATCATAAACATCAGTGTTTTCATAAAAATCAGTGTGGACTCTGAACGTTTGAAGGTCTAAAGACCATTAAGAACTGCCTGAATGCCTATACACAGGTTATATCAATTTTAAATCTTCTTTGAGGAAATTTGTTGCAAGTGATTCAAATCTCTTTTCAGGAGTCAATTGGTTACGTGGCCAGTTACATACATTTTGCATGTGTCACATGGAAGCCACACCTAAAATAAGTACAGCACACCTAGTCGTGAATTCCTCTCAGCTTTAAAAATAAATGGCTTCAAAGCTGCTGTTGCAAGTTTGCAATAGATTACTCTAACAATAATCCAGTATTGG
This sequence comes from Hirundo rustica, assembly GCF_015227805.2. Lineage (NCBI taxonomy): Eukaryota > Metazoa > Chordata > Aves > Passeriformes > Hirundinidae > Hirundo > Hirundo rustica. Next base: position 38,851,999 of record NC_053451.1, read on the forward strand.
AATAGCATATTGTTCATTACTATACCTAAAGTATCAACAGTTTTGAGATGCTCTAAAACTCAAAGATTCTCCCCCTCTTAGTAACTGCCTCGACCAGTTAGATGCAGAATCTGATTCTCTTGTTGGAATTTTTTTTTTTTTTTTCCTCCTCATTTTGAACTTTAATTCTTGAATGAGAAGTATTCTTGTGGATTGTGGAACAACAAAGTTTGATTGCTGAGAAAAATATAAAATGAGATTTTACAGTTTGCAGCATCAGCACTCTGAACACTAGGAGCCAGTGTGACTGACAGCCAGCAGGATGCTGGTGTGGGCACCTAACTCCTCCTGACACAACAAGAGGAACAAAGAAACTGTCAATGCCACTTCATCTGTTTTTCTTCTCAATAGGAAAATATTTCTATGTATTATAAATCTGTTGTAGAAAACAAAAATATTTTCATGAGACAAAGTAATCTGCTGCTCTAGCTTGTTACAATCTGTAGACAGCCCAAGGTGTCTAATCCTAATAGATATTGAAATATTAAATTCTGCCAAATTTTTGGCCATAGAGTTTTATTGAGTGATATAACATGAAAGATTAACACAAAATACGGAGTTTTTGAATAATTTTTAAAGGACAGATGAATGTTTTGACAAGATTTTATTGTGAAACATTGGATTTAGAAAAGGTACAAAATGTCAATGGCCAGATGTGTGCCAGTACAGTATTTCAGTAATCTATACATGTGGACAGCTGAACAGCTTCACTGCAGAACGTGGATTTGGACAAACTACCTAAAAGGGGGCCGCAATATTCACAGGCTTAAAATACAGAACTTGAGCCAAAATGGCCATTACTGGTCAATGCTAATCAACATCTGGAAACAGGCTAAAAAGCACAATACAGTACAACAATCTCCTTGCAGATCCACGTTTAAAGAACATCAGTTTATAATTTCAATAATCTACAGCTCCGGGACACGATTCTCAGGACTGGGATTCAGTTGGCTAGTTAAGAACTTTTAAAAATTAATGTTAAAATTAAGATTATGTAAGAAAACTCACAGGTATTTAATTAGAACTAAATACTGTGAAACCCCTAAAAATTCTTCACACTGGGATTTATAAAGTCAATTACTTCTGATACAGAACTTCTGTTTGTTTCTTTAAAATGTCCTGACTGCAGCTTGAACTGATATAATTAGGTAATCTTAATTCAAATATTTAATTTCGCTATGCATTTTTGTATTTTAAAACTCATTTCATTGAATATGGGTCACCGTCAAACTGGAAAAAAAAAGACCCAAATACTAATTCTTAATTAATAAAAGTCATAAATTTGTATACTAAAAACATTGTAACAACCCCAAAGACAGCAGCATTCCCTACCCTAGTTTAATATGTTTAAGGAGGAACTTGTATAAACGTATGAAGTTGATTTTAGGGTATAAAAATACACATATATGATATGAAACAAGACAGCTCAAGCTTTTCATGTTTTTCAATAGTCTGTCACTGCTGGAACTCATTTGAACTATTGAGAAGGTGTTTATAGTTCAGTACCTGGGTGAACAGCCCAAGGTCTATAGACTTTCGTTCCTAAATTAAAAATGTGTAGCTGTTTCTACACAATTAAGCTTGCCGAAATATCAACAGCGACCCTGTTACCAGTTAGTATCTAGAGCAGACTTAAACCTTTACCCATGTAAGTCAACTTCTTTTTATGCTGATTCATAACTTACCTTCCTGAACAGATACCTTGGGGTATACTAAATTATTGTTTAATAGAAATTTCTGAATAAGACTCATGTCCTTTTGGAGCAGAGCTAAACTTAAACTGATGTAATTAAAATGAAAATCCACCCAAAACATTAAAACCCAGCCTATGACACCACATCCATTCCCTTGATTAATTTTAAGACCATTAGTTTTGGCTACTCTTTTCTCGTTGTGTATCTTCAGTGGGGGATGAGAATCTTGCAATTCATTAAGAAGAATCACCATAAGGTACAACCAAGTACGTTAAATCAGACAATGGGAAATAAATGCATTTAAAACTTTGAGCGTGTATCCCTAGCTAAGTGAGTAACATTGGTGTACAACGTCTGCTATGGAATTAAAATTAGTGCTGTGCCAAATGGGAAAAATATATAAACAAACCACGAAACTCCAGTGTGGTAAAAAAACATTTTGTTTTTTGTTCAGGAAGTATTTGGCATAAGCAGCACTAAGAAAATTCTACACCTTACAGACACAAGCTACAAAGGTTATCTAAAGCCAATACTCACTGTCCATCAATGAGCTAGCCAGCTCTTAATGCTGCCTCTAGCACTGCACTAGCCACTTTGATCTTTGTTTCAGATTCCTCTGTACACATGTATTTACATAAAACATTTATTAAACATGATTTTAAAACATAAAAACCTTATGTACAAAATACCAACATTCCTATAAATAAACAGTTGGAGAAAGGCACTTGCAAGAAAAGTCTACAGTAAATCTTACAAAAACCACACCGTCTCTGTTACTGTACAATAGATAATCTTTCAGTCAGTCCCTAACACAAGAATGTAAAACACTAATTACTTGTTATAACTAAGAATATAACCGTTACAGTCGTATTTACACATACATATATGCCTCTTTTTAGTTCCACTTGGGAGCACCATGATTTCCATTCCAAATTTATATTTTCATACAAAGTAAAAGAACAGTTGCCAGAAACCAGTGTTCAGTGTCACTGCAGATTCATAAACTTTTGGCTGACATCAGTGTAGTTTAAAAGACTCATTTGCTACTTTGTAAAAAGTACACCTAGTTTGTTATTGCATGTTGTCCTTTCAGAGAGAGCACTGCTATGTTCTCTATGCAATTGTTTAATACTATTGCTGGCAAAAGGTTTCCAATATCAAAAAAATAAAAACATTCTTCAAGCCAGTTGAAGTATTTCATCTGAACAGTAACTAAAAAATGCTGCTTATTAATTATAAAAACATGTAGGAAACGTGCCAACTAATCTGGTGTGCAAAAATATTTTTTTTCCACTACACAGGATTTTAAGGGCTTCACAGAATTACTCAAATGCACATTGAGTAGCAAACCCCACCAAGAACCAGTTCCTCAAGGAGATGTGAGGATACTCCCGCTCTTATCAAACTTTTTACCCTTTGACAGTGCTGCGACCTGTTTGAGCAGTTCTCTGTTTTTGGCCTGCAATACAGATTTAAAAAGTATCAGTTACTGAAATAGTGTCAAGCACTTTGCATTTATGAACAAAATCTCAAAATGTACATGCTAAGGACATTCAGAGAAGGTAATAACCACTTTTCAAAGATCTGTATATGTTGTTTGACATGCATGTTCTGTCTTCAACAGAGAAGGTAACCACATTCCCCATATTGAAAAATTCAATATATCCACTATGGCATCAAGTGTCTGTTCAGTCTGTGATTTATAAGGAAATTAATTCAGACTTTCTTCCTGACAAAGCATCTTTAACACAACACATCTAGCTGTCATTGTGTTCATGCTGAGTCCTTAAGTGAGATCCATAGCCAAATGACAAATGATAAATTGTCAGAGAACAGACACAAAGAATAAACTTTGAGAAAGCATTGAGGTGAGGCTTTACCCTCTAAAGTTAAGAGAGTGAGTTTGACTCTCATGGAGACTGTTGACTGCAGAACTGCTGTACAATGCATCCAAAGTTAAGCATGGCAATGACCACTCATGAACTTGTCACTACTGTATTGGAGTGAACAATCCTGAGCAGACAAGCTGAGCGAACAGCCTGAATATATGATTCCATCTGAAGTATTTCCCAAGTACTGAGAAACAATTACGCACCTGCAACTGTTCCACAGTTTCCTTGTGAGCTTTCTCCATACTGTTCATCTTTGTCCTCAAGTTAGACTCTTGGTACTGAAAGTCTGCCTTCAATTCTGTCAACTGAAAAGCACAGATTCTATGAAGATTCCTTGAACTGCAACAGGATACATCTTCTAGTCAATACGTGAAATCTTTAGCAAAGGCTCAGGAATGTCAGGAAACACGATATTTATCTACTGTTGCAGTATTGCCAGCTCAGCACTTGAGAAGCAGTTTGAAAAGTCTGTATACCTACTTTATACGGAGAAAGGAACTGTAGTCACATAACCATGCTATTTGCTCAGGATTTTGTATAAAAAAGGCTAAACCTCAACAACAAAAAAATCTAAATACAAGACTGATGATTTATAATTGCTGTTCTTTCAGCTGTGAGATGCTCATCACAATCTTCAGCTACATCTCTCAGTTATATGGTGTAGTAACACTCAAAAAAATCTTCCCTACAAAGACAATTAAAAGTATTCTTTTGTGTCCTTTTATGCTACATTTTGTCCTAAGCAGGATAAATATATACAATGTATACATTCCAGACTTACTGGTAATGAAGCCTCTTTCCCAGCAAAAGTGCCGGCCATAACAAACCAGAGGATACCCTCCTAAAGTGACTACCAACACTGCTATTGCCAACCTTAGTATGTGTCAAATCACACGTAGTGAAACAGATATTGTTCAAAACACAGTCAATCAAATGGTCAAGTGCAGGCATGTTGCTACAATGGCACATAACTCACTGAACACACACTGCTGTTTAACGCATGCACTTAGGGCTGTTGTAGACTATGGGGCGTCCAGTGCAAACCCACATATGTCACACTAAATATAAAAAAAACAACTAGTGGTAGTGTTGCACCACAGTGAAGTATGCAACTAGATGAACACACACACTACCTGTGAACATTCAGCAAACTGTGGTCCTCTCCTAACAATGAAGTCTCAGGGCCCCACGGTAATGTTGTGGTTTCTCGCTACCATTTTGTGCGGAAAGACAAACAAGGCCAGTACTGCAAACAATAATCACTGATAACGACATGGTGATACCCTGACTCGTAACAGAAAGTGATGAATGAGTATTATCTGTAAAGCTGGTGTACTGAGCTGTTTTTGTTGCCGTGCTATACAATTCAGAGGTTTTACCTATGGAGCATCCAAAACTGTTTGAATGCTGTCCTTTCACAGGACCTTAACAGGAATCTGGCTCAGGCTTTCCACTCAGTACAAATCTTCAAATTTACTGTCTCAAAATTGAAAAAAAATCTGCAGTACGTTCATTTGTTGTAATTTTTTTTCTGCTATGCAAACACTGTATAATATGTTCAGCTTTTCTCTTCCCTGCAGCAGCTGAAAAAATAAGTGACATTCTGAAAGTGAGGACTTCATGCCTGAAGGAGACTAAGTTCAAAGAACTCTGAAGTCAAATAATTTTAGCAGTGGGGATATTAAAATTACTAGATGCTCTCCCTAGCCTCAAAATGCACAAAGCAGTCACTGCAGTGGTTATGCAGAAGTAGGTGACATTTCCTTACCTACCACTTTTGTTAGCTTTGCCTAGTAGATTAAAAATAAAAAAGAGATAAGAGAATTTCCTGCTGGCTCATGATCTTCTCCTGACTTTATGAGGGAGCGATCAGGGCCTAACATCCATCTTTTGAAGAAAATACCTAAAGAGAATCCATGACAGACTATTCAGCTCTTTCACATTGAACACTTAAAGGCTTGAAATAGCAAGTACTTCCAACCCTAGGTATATTTTAACAGTGACATAAATAAAAATAGGTTCAATATCCTTCACAAAAGACAACTGTGTGTAGAAATGAAGATACTGAGCTGTGGTTTAAAAGTGGAATCATTTTCCTTTCAGTATGAATGAGTCTTTCTTAATCATCAATGTTTGGTAGGCCACCATGCATTCACAATCAAAATTTTACTTGAAAATATAATAAATTTGTTTGGAATACAATTCCATAACCTACTCAGTGCTGAACAGACATTCTAGAGCCACTCTCACCATGTCCTAAAAGCATCTAGTTAATCAGATGGCAGATGAATAAAGTAAATGCAAATCAAAGTGTGTATTTGTTGTTATTTCTCTTTTCTTGTTAGTCATTAGTTTGTTGGAAAGGTGAATCTTCTGTAAGAGTTTTGCAGCAGCCGCTTGGGCCTGGTGATTTCACTTAACTTTTGTTGACTGACAGCCACTTAATCCAAGCTTTTCTGCTAGTCTCTGACTACCCACAAAGACTTGACAACCCACAGTACACTTGCTTACCAATCTATAAAAACAAACCACTTAATTTTTATACACTGCAAATGTAAATTTGGACATCAATTTATTATGGCTAGAGTTGCTTTAGTTTAAAAGTAAATAAAAACTACACTAAACTCAGAATGGTTACTACTCTTTACCATGACTCAATTAAGAGCAGGTAAAATATGCAAACCAGTGTCTGGCACTTTATCCATGACTTGTGGCAGGCAGCCTGAGTAAAAGGCTAACTTCTTCATGGCTGAAGTGAGGCACAATGAATTATTCTTTGACTTAAGAGACAAAATATATTCATGACACAAGAGTCCAAAAGTTTTCCTTTAAATGTTAAGATCTGATTAGCTGCTATATAAAACAATTGTATCTGCCTTTGTTTTATCTTATTGTTTTGACATTTTTAGGAGACTACAGAAGAGAAAACAAAATTTTAACGTTCTTATTAAGCAGGTGTAATTTTTACCTTTTTATCTTTCTCTAAAATAGTCTGATCTCTTTGCTGCAGAAGACGTTTAAGTGACATTACTTCTTCTTTCAGCTGACTTATGAGGACAAAGTTGTCAGTTCCTCCACTGTCTGCAGACTGATTCATAGAGCTACTAAAAATGAAAATCAATAGTTACTTACAGTATCAAAGGAAAAAAAAAACACACTTAAAAAATATTCAAATTCGATAATTAATAATTCCATAAACATCCTTAAGGACTAATGCAAAAAAAGTATGTACCTGACAGAAATGGATGCAACTGGCAAATTACCTTACTAATGGCACACATTACATACACCTGCAGAAATATAATTCAGTATTAGCTTTGAGGGGGACAAATACCTTTTGACTGAAGCAGCCACTTTTAACTTTATTCTGACCATTTGGCCAGAAACAGAATAAAGATTCATTCTCCCACTTTTAAGGTTCAAAAGAATTCTCTAGATACTGGGTCAGTTTAAAGCAGAGTAGAACCTGCTCTGCATCTAGCCAATTCCCTGATGTGAGGGAACAAAGTTGTGTTGATAACTGTTACGTTGTATGTAAGCTTTGTTTAATTTTTCCCCAAATAGCTTGAAAGCAGGAAAATAGTGCTAGTTTTCTGCTAATAAAGTAACTTAATTGACTGACAGAACTCATATGCCACCCAGTAATCCATCTGGCAGGACACAAGTTTCACATCCCTCATTCTTCAGACAAAGAAATGCAACTGGCCACAAACCAGTGCTCTCTTTGATTGAAATGGCTCAGCTTTACAAAAATGCAACTTTACCTATCTCCATTTGATGGCTTGGATTCCAGTTTGGGTTTTTTCTTTGGAGTTTCATTCTGAATAGCTGCAGAGGATTTATGGCTGAAATCAAACAAAATGTAAACCTAAAGCCTCATACTATGCAACTCTCTAATATCACCATTTGGTACATGTAAAAAAACTAACTCATGCTCCTAGGTGGAATGCTAGAGACTAGCCAGAAATGCAAGAAAAAAGAAATTCTTCAAGTGAAAACCGCAAGATAAATTAAAGGAAAATTAATAAATGATGTCATATTTACCTCTGTTTCCATAGTCCCTGATCTTGTTCTGGACTCAGATTGCTGATTCTGAAATATGTGAAATGTACTTGGTCAGTGATCAAATATGTCATTGTTTTTAAGTTTATGTGAATGGTATCTGTACTTGAGAAAAAAATCCCCCCCCTCCCCCCTTTTTTTTCCTAAATACAGCGAGCATTTATGAATTTTCAGCTGGACAGCGACGTTCGTGACCATGATTTAGTATGTCAGGATGCAATAAAAGTATTTCTTGGCTAAATATCTACATTATTACAAGTCACAAGAGGTAGACCTCAAGATTGATGGCTAAACCTTTTTGCTGATACCTCCCAATTTTTGTGAACTTTGTCTTGTAAATCCTGTACTCAGCTACCTGGTCTTAAGCAGCTCTCCTGGGATTCCCATACTGCCATATAAACACCGCCTGAAGTGGTGCTCTTTGGTGCCCCAAAAGTAAAGTTTTAGATCCTTGAAAACATCTGCTTCTCAGGTGCAACCATCTGCTTTCAATCAATTCAAAAGCAACTAATAAAGAACACTGATATAGGAATGGCAGAATGCAGAAGATTGCACTGAGTGAAATAGTTCTAAGAATCTGTATTTCTACTTCATTGTCTCTATTGTCTGATCTTAACAATAACTGAAATGGACAGGGAAAAAGAGTCATACTAATTGGACCAGAAGCAATGGACCTCTGGTAGCCTACAGAAAAAAAAGGTGGGGAACCAGGAACATTGTGATCTGTATTGATATGCATACTGTTATAACTCTTGAGTATATCAGAAGCTCTGTTCTGTAGTAAAGAGCTAATTTTTTTTTTATTTAATCCCTACTGTACCTGTGCCAAATGCATTAAATTAGATTTAACCTTCTGTAATTCAATTTTCAGCAGGGATTTGAAAGAACAGGAACAGTACAATAACGCTATGCATGACAAGAGTAATTTTTTTCTTTGAATTCCTAAAACACCAAATCTTATTTTTCTCTTTTTTAAAGTGAAAGCAGGGGCCTTTCTCTTACTCATTACCAATATAATTTCATCTTAGTTTGCTTCTATCTTTAAGTCACAATTAGACTGGCAAGTTTCAGACAAGATGAAAAATTATAAGCACTAGAAATGTGACGTTTAGAAGGAAGTGTCTATGTGTCTGTGATCATGGTCATTACCATTGCAGACATAGTATTTACTATCAGACACAAAAAAATAAGTAGTTCTCAAGTTATGCTGCCACAGCTCTATCAATGAAGATAAGAATCATGACTTATTATAGTAGCACAAAATCCCAAATGAATTCTGGGGTTTATGACATTTGGTACATTAAGCTTGGTAGGCTGTTTATGCCAAGGCCAGAGATGATGTGTTGAGAAAAATTGCAGAAAATGGGACAAAACTATGTGAAATGTTATTAGAGCGACAGCAACTGAACTGACAGTCTTATGTCCCTATGTCTGTGTCACAGCCACTCCCAAGCTGCCTACTCCAGCAAGACTGGATTGTAAAAGCTAGCAAAGAGGCACAAACTGGTCCTGGACTGAAGGTAATCCCATATTGCTTCTCCTCTTAACTGTGAGTATTTGTACACAAATACGTCAGGGTGAAGCAAGTCAGGATGAAGATTCTCACTAATACACACCTTTGGCAAATGGATGTAAAATAGCAGTTACCACACAGCAGCTACCATGTAGAAACCCAAATACAAGTTTACCCTCAAGTAAATTGTTTCTGTAGCCATTCCATGAGCCTTTTTCCCAGACTTGTTACCAATTTTAACATCAACTAGTTTGATAATCACCAAGAATTCTTTTTTTTTAATGAACCACCTTCATTCAAACTCTAAGAATCCAAGGATTTTGACAGACCATGAAAAGCAATGCTCTCCTACTGCTTTTTACACCACGTTTTAATTAGCTTTTCTTACTGTCTCAGTAAAAACAGAACACAGAAGATGAAGAGCTACCAACAACTACTTCAATTTTTGAAACACTTACTTATGATGACTGCTGCTGTGACGATGATGGTGGTGGTGATGGTGGTGGTGTTTTGAATGATGCTGGTCTTTCTCGGTAAGAGATGAGGATGAGGAGTTGGAATGTGAAGATCCCAGGCTCTTCCTCTGTTCTTTTGTCTTCTGTAGCACTCTCTTGTAGGATAGCGTGCAGAGCCAACACAACAACTTTCCATCAACCTTTTGAGAAATAACTCATATAAATGGTTTTGTTTCCAAGCACATTGCACTAGAGAAATGTACTCAATATTTGCAAGGAGATTTTACTTCACTTCATCCATTATCTTTGGGAAAACCAGACATCTTTGGTATGAAACATTGCTATTGTATCACCGATATATATATATGTAAGTTTCTTTTAGTGAAGTGAACCTTATTCCACTTGTCATTTAAAGTTATCCTACAAAGAGTCCTAGCAATTTTTGCACCTGCTCTACATCACAGAAATAACAATAACTTTTTAAAAGGACGAGGCTTTTTCAGTATAGACATCATGTGCCCTCTCTCAACCCATCATGCTGCAGGCAGAATCAAGATGTCCAGTCGACATGTTAGCTGTACCAAGTAAATTCTTCTGTAAAAACAACATTATGCTTGTGTTCAGTCAAGAGGCTTTTGAGGCAATTTTCTCAGCACCTTCTGGAATACGAAAGTGGCACTCACCAAAGCTATTTAACAAAACAGAACACAAAGGGCTGCTCAGAGCAGTCTACCTCTCTTGTGCTCTACTTAAAGGCAAGGCAGGCAAATAAGAAGAGGTAAAGTAACAGATTCGAGTTATGAACATACATGAAATACAATTGATAGGAAAATAGAAGTTAAATAAATATAAAAACATGAGGAAGTGTTGAGCTGCTTAGCATCTCTTCCCCAGCTACAACTGTCTGTTAACACTTATGCCTATTTTTAGAAAGAGTAATTTAATTAAAAATTAGCTCAGGAGCTAAAGTAACAATTGCAAGTTACAAAACTTAATTCAAATATTGTAAAGCAGAGAAGCAGCAACTTTAATCTGGCATTACAGAACTTATGATACATTCCTGTTAATCTTCTTCCTCTGAAGGAGGAACACTACTGTCAGCCTAAGCCATGAGAGATGTGGAACAAAGTCTACCTTCCTTCTTCCCTCCTCTTTTCGATCAAAAGCACATTGCTGTTTACACTGCTCACACGTCTGAGGCGGGCCATACTTCTTCTCTGAGTTGGTGCAACGCTGGCATTTTGTGCCAATAAATGCTGCAATGATGTTACAATACTGACAAGGCTTGGGCTGAAAAAAAAAAGTTGAACTGAAGTCAGTACATTTGTATTTTCAGTAATGAACACAGGTATTTCAATTCACACAATGATGCTTTGAAACTAGTAGAGCTTCAAATAACCTACCTTAAAGAATTTTTTTCCTACCACTTTTATATTCAGTACTAAACTTTTCCTCTAAGATGATGCTTCTTCAGGGGTTAAAACCAGCCTGGACTTTCCATGAAAACCCAGACACAATAAAAGAAACACACACATCTATCTGGTTACTAAATTCTACACCTACTGCTTTTTGTTTTTTTAAATATGTTGACATTTTCTCTCAGTTGTACTACACTGCTTAAGAAATTACTTAGAGAACTTTAAAAGAAGAGTAACCAAGTGATTTTTCAGACTGGAAGTTTCTGATGACATCCTTCTCCTTTGCACAGCTCAGGGATTCAATAACCCAACAGTTCCAAGATTAGTATCCTAATCCCTGCAATTCTTCAGGAAACTCAAAAAAACAAACAAAAAAGCCCCACCACCAAACAAAACCGAAGTTCAGATCTATCTGATCTGAGCTATCAGGTCAGGTTATCAACTTTTATATCATACGCTCAACTAAACTAATACAGTGCTGAAAAGTAAAATTGATGTCAGTTTTCGTAGGTTCGAAGTGGCTGATTATCTTCAGTGCAGTTCTGTTTTTTGATGAACTACAGATAAAATCATTGCTGGCTCTGTCCTGCAATTCATTTTGCTGCATTTTAAGCTTTTGAAAGCAATTCTTTGTTCAGCTTAAACATTCACAAAGTGCCTGACTACATACCAACAGCTATTACGTTTCTTAAATAAGTTGAATTTCAAGTAATATGTTCAGCTAATATGGTTTATGTCAAGTACAGGGAAGTTATGCCTCTTTGTTTTGCAACAAATTATCTTGATACCTCCTAAAGACTTGTATCTGCAGGGCAGCTCAGATACAATGTGTGCATTCCCATAACAGAAAAACTCGTTTTTCCAACAGAACTGAAGCTAAAATTCAACATGAGAAAATCCAATGTAACATGAATGCAGATAATATTTCTGCTTATTAGCTTAACACGATTAACATGCATTTTTTTAGACTGCTATAATATAAAGTATGTGATATTACTAGATTTTCACATTTACTGCTTGTTAAGAACAGTGAGAGCTACTGGTCTTCCTGTCATGAAGCACGTGCTTATGAGAATACGCAGGGAAAAACTTTACGTGTGTGGCATGAATTAACATTGCTTTGTCACAAATAGCTATACTGAAATTATTCTTAACTGTTAACCCAAATGGGTTTCAATTTGGGAAAAGAAATGGTAACCCACAGAGGAAATCGAGAGATGTCAGTCTTTTCCACCACCTATCTGTATGGCAATCTATCATGTGGGTTTGTTTTTTGCTTTTTTTCTTCTCAAAAGAAAATAAGAAGATTAGTTGCTGGAGAACTTTGTTTTCAATTTTGAAGCACAAACAAGCTCAGCTTCAGCATTAAGAACCAAGCGACTACTCACCGTTCCAAACTGCTTCACGTTTTGGGCGCATTTCTTGCATATCGTGTTGGTTTTGCTAAAGAGATAAAATGGCACAACATTGAATTTGGTGACAAACACGCACTTTGACATTCTTCCGCATGCAACTACTTGCAAACAGAATCAGAGAAGAGTTGGGTTGGAAGGAATGTCCCGTTCAATTCCGCTGCCAAGGCAGAGTCACCTTGAGCAGGTGACACAGGAACGTGTCCAGGCGGATCGTGAATGTCTCCAGAGAGGGAGACCCCATCTACTCCCCGGGCAGCCTGTTCAGTGCTCTGCCACCCTCAGTGTAAATAAGTTCTTCCTCCTGTGGAGGTGAAACTTCTTGTGTTTTAGTTTATGGCCACGGCTCCTCGTCCTGTCGCTGGACACCACTGAAAAGAGCCTGGCACCACCCTCTTGGCACCCGCCTCGGAGATATTTATACGCATTGATGAGATCCCCTCTCAAGCCCGCTCTTCTCCGGACCAGCCAGGCCCAGCTCCCGGCACCGCGCTCTCCCCCGTGCAGACGCTCGCCGTACCTCTCCTGCTGGAACTCGGAGCGGCAGTAGGTGCACTTCACGATGGGGTGGGCGATGCGGCACTCCTGCGGGAGAAGCGCCGCGTTACTGCCCGGCCGAGCCCCGGCCCGCGCTCCGCCCCCGCCCGCCGCCCCGCCAACAGCCCCGGCCGGGGCCGCCCCGCCGCCGCCGCACCTTGCACAGCTGCTGGCCCTGGGAGAGCTCCTCGAACGGGTACCGCTGATTGCACTTGGTGCAGGCATAAAGCGCCGGGGCGGCCGCCGCGCCCGCCGCCGCCATCCGGCGGGGCGGACACGGGCGGGCCGAGGGAGGGGAATGGGGAGGTGCCGCGGGGGCGAGGGACGGAGCGGCCGCCGGGGCCGCCGAGGAGGAGCCGCCGCCGCCGCCGCCCCCGTCCCGGTGCCGCTCCCGCCGGTGCCGCCCTGGGCCCCGCGCGCCGCCCGCCCGCGTCCCCCTTGTGTCGGCGGCGGCGGCGTCACCCCGCGCGCGCCCCCCGCCCTTCCCTCCCTCCCTCCGCCCCGGGCCCGGGCTCGCGCTGCGCCCGCGCAGCCAATCGCCGCCCCGCGCCAAACCTGCCTTCGAACGCCGCCGCCCAATCGCCGCCCCCGCCGGCCCCGCCGCCGCCAATCCCGCCGCGGGCGCCCTGCCCTGCGCCGGGCGGCGGCGCCGCCGCCGCTCCGCGATTGGCCGAGGCGCGGCGGCTCCCTCCGACAAAGGCCGGCCTCTTCCGCCCTCCTCCCTCCGCGCGTGCCCACGCACCGCCCCCCTCCCGCGCGCCTGGCTTCGGGGGCCCGCCCGCCGCCCGTCCCTCTCGATTGGCCGAGCGGCGCCCTCGCTCTTCTTTTATTGGACGCCTGTCGTGTTACTCAATGCCGGGAGGAAGACGGGGCGGGACTTACGCCCGATCCTCCCTTCTCATTGGCTGGCTGGGGCGGCAGTCAAGCGAGCCGCCGCGCGGGTGCTGTGCCTTAAAGTGACATGGGCTGGCGGGCTCCCTTACGGCCGACATGGCGACGGCGGCGGCTGAGCGCGGCCATCAGCACACGGTGAGGCTCGGAGGGGGGTCCCCGCGGTGAGGGGCTGGACGGGCGGGCGGCTTGTGAAATCCGGGCGGTAGCGGTAGCCCGGCGGTAGCGGCCGGGCAGTGCGGGGCTGGCGACTTGCCTGCCCCCAGCGTGCCGGGAGCCGTATGGGCTGTGGAAGCTGGCTTGTCTGTTAAATGATGTGTGTATATATATATAAGTGTCCGTGTGTATGTATATATATATATTATATTTTAAATGTATAATATATATGCGTGTGTGTGGTTATCTCTACAAAGGCATATAGGTGTTTTGTGTGTGTGTATGTACCTGTGTGTATATATACGTGTGTGTGTATCTATATGTACATATGTGTGTATAAACCCATGATGCATGCACACTCGTTTTCTAAAGCGGCAGGAAAAAAGATACTCCGCTATTGAAACCAGCCCTCCTGCTGTCCCCACACTAGTGTCTGGAGATCCTGTTTGCAAGCGAATGGTAGTAAATTGTTGGATTTGGTTTGTTCGCAGAAGTAACCTGGGCCTGTGCCTTTGGAAGCAGCTGTTCCCAGGACGGGCGGGCAGGCGGGGCTCGCTCGAGCCCCGTCTGTGCCGTGCTGGGGCAGCCGGGCGGCGCGGCGAGCCCGCGGTGCCCAGGGCAGAGCTGGCGGCGCGTTGCGCGTCTGGTTTCTTCTCTTTGTCCGATGGAAGCGCTGCCTGCGGCTGAGGTTTAGCTTTAGTAGATCCCCGTGCCCTCAGGCGTGTGTGGGAGCACCTGGCGGACTGGGATAAGTAACCAGCTACACGCCGGGGACCAGAATTTCCGTGTCGGCGTTGCCCCAAGGCGCTGAGCGTATTGGAGCAGCGGACGCGTGGCTCAGGTGGTGACAGGGGACCCGAGCAAGGAGCCTATGCTGAGCTCTGTGGACAGAAGCTGGCTGCCTCCACCAGCTTGACGCCTCGAACAGATTCCCGGGGGGTTCTTGTTAGAAGTTTTCGCGTGATGTTTGTAGCTTTCCGGAATTAGTTGTCCTTTTAGTTGCTTTTCCTTATTTTGTTGGTTTTTTTTGGTTTTTTTTTCGTGTGGGAAGCTGTGTCTCTGCCTGTGCTTTGGAGGAGCAGAGATGGTGACAAGGCTGTAGTGTGATGGTCTGCACCGAGTGCAAGATCACTCTAGTGGGGTTTCATGGTTTGGGGTCTCAATGGCTGGGTGGTGAGCGCCCGTGGTAGGGTTCTCTCTTGTGTGTCTCCTGCTCTGCAGTGTGCTCCCATACTTTCACCTGGGCCAGCAAGAGGAATTTGAGGACTCCTGTCTCTTTCCTGACTGTAACTGTTTCTAGCATGCCTGGAGAAGGATGTCAGAAGACTCGTTTTCATCTTCAGTAGATAAATGTAGGCTGCTTAATCGATTTAGTTAGCCAAACAAAATTTGTGGGGAAAAAAGTTGCCCACTATAGGCTTCCTGTACGTCTTCAAAAAAAGAAAGAAACCCTAACTTTATATTTTTCTGAACTTTGAAAGTAGTTTGTTTTAATACATCTGGCATTCTATGGCAGATAGTTGACAAAAATTACTGTAATGTGCTGACATTTTTTCCTCTCCATTTGATGTAATTGCTTAATTAAGTTAACTTTTTCTATGTCTGCTTTTAACTAGAGATGTTATTGAAATGTAGAGTGCTCCTGACTCAGTCTGTATCAGGGAGGCACAGCCAGCACTTAACTTGGCCTGTGGGTGATAGGGGCTTCCTTCCCACTTTGCTAGTGTTGCAGTAATGCAGTAGGCTGCTAATTGAGATTGTCCCTCCAAAATTACTATGAAGGTTTGAATAGCTGGGTATTTGGATGTTTTATAATCACTGCATTCAGTATCTCATTTTATTTTTTCTCTCATTCCCTACATAATTTCCCTGGGTTTGCTTTTTCTTGTTGTTGTTTTGTTGTGGGTTTTTTGTTTGTTTGTTTTTGTTTTTAAACCAAGTGCAAACATTACTGTGTGTCACTTAAAGCACTGCCAGGTATCAGTCCATTTTTCTCTTTCTTTTTTGTTTTTGAGCACCCAGATGAGAACTGGTGCCCATTGAGATAGCACCCATTCTAATTTAATCCCTTCTTAAAAAAAAAACTTCGTGTGAGTTTGTGTCTTTTTTTTTTTTCCTTCCCGCTGTGTTCAGCCTTTGAGAGCTTTGGGAGGACCCTGTGTGCTGGTGATGTGTCTTTGTTTTTCATATTCCCTTCTTTCTGCTTGAGTAGGCAGCTGCCATGTGGTGGTGAAAGCCATGAATTTTGGAAGGCAGTGTTCTCAGACCTGTGGAGATAAAACGTGCTCAGCTCACTGTTATGTAACAGGGTGCACTTGGCTCCTTGTGGGAGTGATAAGCTCTTTCTTTTACTACTGAGGCTTTAGTGTGGCTTAAGGAAGGAAAGACTCTAAGGAGTACCCTGAAAGAGAGGAGATGTAGTTAGCGAACATGACCTAGCTGAGATTCAGAACAAATATATAGAGTTCCCTGATTTTTTTTTTTTTTTTTTTTTATTTTTCACAATTTTCCTGAACATCAGGGCATGATATTCTCGATGAGACTTTCCAAGAGCAGGAACGAAGTCAAATGATTTTTAATGACTTGAGAGATAGGGGAGAAGAGCAGATAATTGCTGTGATCTTTGAGCTTTGTGATGGGAAATTCCTTGATGCAGTTTCATAAACTTTCCCAAAGTGTTCAGCCAAATTATTTAAAGCCTTTATTTATGAAACCGAATATATAATATATACTTAAATATATAAAAAAGCCACTCTTTTGCTTAAAAATAGGTAAGAAAAATTTATATGCTAGCAAGTTATTGTTTAGACTGAAAAAAGAACATTTGCCTATGTAATAGATGATATTCCAGCACATTTTTTTTCAGTAGCCCTTTGAAGCAGGTATCTGTTCTGACTACTGCACTATTCAAATTATTATTGCAAGTCACTATTGCTGACTGTTCAAATTAGTGCCTATTCCCTGCATCCAGGTGGAATTTAGACGTGTAGCTAGTCAAAAGCTTCAATTTGCTTTGCTTTCTGTGACTTTGGTGCTCCAGGGGCTTGAGTACATTAGCTTTCAGTTAATCTGCTGTTGGTTAGAAAAATGTTACTAATGTCAGTAAAAACAAACAAGAATTCCTTTACTTTGGTGTTTTTATGTAGTGACATTTAATTCTCAGACAAAACTTTACCTTACATAAAAGATGATAGTGACATCTAAAAGGATTGTGATGCTGTCAGCCCTGCTTTGGTTTCAAACTGATTCCCCTTTTCCTTTTGACTGTTTCATGGGGTACCTTTGGTTTGAATCAGTAGCAGACAGGATATTGATATTTGAATCAATAATTACCGTTTGGGTTGCTGTGGCTTATGTTGCTGCTGCTCCTGTACTGCCTGCTGCAGAAGTGCTGTGTTGTGCTTGGTTCATTTTTATTCCATCGTGTGATCTTAGTATTCCGTGTTCATCAATGCCATGTCCTGTAACGCTGATGGCATTTTTGATGCTAGCACCTAACAGGCTTTTGATCAGATGGATTCATGTGTTCTTGTTAGACTTGTGAGGCTGCTGAGTGTGAAACAGTGTGTTTATGCATAAAGCACCTGTCCAGAATATTCTTAATTAGGGATTAGTGTTTTAATTCCCTTTTTGTGGTAGCAAATGTAGTTTTTTTTAAAAAAGCCATTATTTTGTACAGGAAAACATTACAAATGCAAATTGCAAAGCAGTCATAAAACTGTGCTTAGAAACACCACTTAATACAATCAAAGTAGTTAGGATCCTAATTTTTGTGCCCACAATGAATCACTTTGTTTATAAGAGGAAATCAGCTGTGTATGGGTTTTAAATTTTCTTCTTTTTTTCCTCCATATTTGGTTCCTTGTAATGCATTTTGGGCTGTTTTATAATTTGCTATGAGATACTTAATATTTTCTGTATCTTAATTTTGGTCATGATATGCTCCCAATGATTGGTATTTGCAAAATCATGAAAACACCCTGCCAAGATCAGCAATTGAGCAATTTGACTTACTGATGAAGGTGGAAGCTGTAGGAGCTTTGCACCTGCCTGTAGCCTGTCTTTGTTAGGTTGCCTTCGAATTCTGTCACTGAAATGTTTAGTGATGGGTGCACTTGAACAAAGTTAAAAATAATTATTTCATTTAATTTGTATATACAGATTGTAAAGCTTAGGCCAGGTAGACAGTTTTTGAGTCAAAACCATAAACACACTATTCTGCCATGTCTCCTCTATTTTGAAGAGCAGCTTCCCAGCTAGGTGGTCCTTTCAGGTCATTGCAGCATCCAGAGCACAGCAGGTGTTTGCAGAATTGATCCAGACTGCTGGGAAATCCATGATCTCTACAGCCACATTTTTCAGAACAGCCTGAGGCTGATTTAAGAGTACATTACTGCTTAGAGGCAGGAGTACTTTCCTGGCTGTGATCTGCTGGCTTTCCCGTGCTGATACCACTAATCAGGTGTAGCATAAAGTCATCTGGATGTGTCTTGTGAAGTTCCATCTACTAATGGAAAGATAAGGAAGATGAATTGAAGCGAGTGGAGTTAGAGGGATTGGGACTCTCACCTCACTTTCCCAGCTGCACTATATCCTGTGCCCCATGTGCAGTCAGTGAGCTCTTGTGTTAGATCAAGGGGGTGTCGAACCACAGTCCTGGGTGTGCCTTATCTGGTTTTGCCACCTTAGTGCAGTATAAATGTTACCAGTAATTAAGAAGGCGGCTGTTTTCCAGCTGATTGTGGATTGCCTTCTCCCAATAAGCAGTAGACAGTGCAAGTAAATGGAAAACAAAAGTGTAAATCAGAAACTAGTATGGGAAAGACATTCTTCTGTTTGCCACTGTTTTTAGTGGAGGGGGAGTTGGATGTAAAAATGACACATCCTAAGGCTATAAAGAAGGAAGTACAGCTTTTGAGATGAGTCTCCTGGAGCAGTACTTCTACACATCAGCTGACAGAATCTTGATTTTCTTTATTTTTCTTGTTGTGACAAAGAAAGCAAATGTGCTGAATAACAGCTTTATTTTGTTTCCAGGATGATCTGCACAAAACTCATAACTCTACATCAGCCACAGATGGACTCTCTTCAGCTTCTTTTATAGAATATCCAAAGCACAAGCCATTTATTAATTCGGACTTGCAGCGTTCCCCGTGGAAACCAGTGATTCCATATCCTGAAAGCAACAGCAAAGGTAATAGTTCAGCAAAATTGTTTTCATACGTGTCTCCATATCGTTGTAAAATACTTCCACATCTATGAAAGCTGCAGTCTTTTTATCCTTTTATCAATTTCCAGTGATGTCCAGGTCATCTGTTTTGTAGGTCCTTGGCACTTCTCTTTCCAAAGAACACCTCATGATAAAAGCCATCTTACAGATGGAGAAAGATGCTCCTCTTCAGTAGCAGAGAATTGAAAAATTGTCTGAGTACTTTGTGAAATTGTACTGACATGTTTTCTTTGTCCCTTCTTCAGTCTTCCTCTCCTGAGTTGGTAGCTGAGTTAGAAATAGGGAGACCTTAGTCCCCAGAATGGTTTGGAGCAAAGGAGGAGGTTTGGTCCTGTTAAAACTGGAAAGCTCGTCATGGATGAAGGGTGTGTTGTGGGTATTTCTTGTATCAGAGCAGACTTAAAGGATACAGAGACGGTTTCAGCAAAGTGCTGAACTGAGAGCTCACAAAAAAGGTGAGGTAATTTTACTCCCATTTATTCTTCCTGTTTCTAGGCTGTTCCTTTTCCCTCCTTTCCCACTCTGGTCCTGATGTTCAGCTCCGTATAAACAGATTTGTCTTGTATGACTGGACGTGAACGAAAAACCTATTCTTGGTTTGTTTTCTGTTGTTTTAGTGAAATAGCTTGTCATGTAGAGAGACTTACTCCAGAGCTGCCTTGGTGTACATACAGGGTGCATCCTGAGGAGTTGGAAGACCAGAGCAGCACTGATCCTCTGAAGAGCTGTTTGGCTCAGGGTCACTGCAGAAATGCACCCTTTAAGACTGGAGTGTTATGGAGTCTTAAGGGTATGAACTACTTGATAGTTTTCCTTATATGGAGAAAAGTGGGAAATGTTTAGGATGAATCCTGATATTATCCAAACTAAGTAAAAAATTAGGATGATAGCCTCAAGTCCCTGTTCCAATAACACAATTCATGTCTGAGTTACTTGTATGTTAATGACCTAGAGGTGAAATCTCAGTTCTTGCAGCACTATTTAAAATGCAGTATATACTCTGAAGGCCATCAGTTTTGAGAGTGCTGTTGACATAAAACTAAAACAATCTTTACAGATGAAAAATTGAGTGTTCAGGAAAGGGCTTCCTTATGAATTACTGATGCAGGTGTATTTTTGTAGAGTGTGCTGCATGTTGCATCAGCAGTAAAGTTTTAACTTCCAAGTTTTTCCTTGGCAATTTTTTTTCTCACGGTGACTCTACCAACTCTGAAATAGGGAGAGGGCGGTGGAGGACAATTGGATAAATTATATCCCTTTTTAAAAACTAGCAAATGTCTTTATTTCCAAAAAATGTTTAAATGAAGTGCAAGTGAATATGTACTGAATATTGAATCCAACACATGGATGATCCACTATGTTTCTTTTTGCATAGCTTTTAAAAATACAGAAATGTTCTGGCGGGTATATTTTATTAATTTAAGGATATGGGAATTAATTTCAAAGGGCAAAATTGATTTGACTATTCTCGAGGGTCCTTATTGCTCTTCCCATTCCCCATATTAAATAAATCTTACTGAAAAATCCTGAAATTGAGTATAGTAAATTGTTTGTTGTGGGTTTGATGTCTTTGTGTTGTATATGTGTGTCAGCTTGCACAGTTGGCTTTAATACTCTAACAGGAATGACTGAATGATACTTGGTCTGTTGGGTTTCACCTTCATCTGTTCACTGCTTGAGTTGCTTCATTGCTGTATTTTGTTAGTCATTATTGTGCATATACTGACAGGATTTCAATGTAGCTTTTAACAGTGATAGTAACAAATGTGTTTATTGTTTCAGCTATGCTCATTTCAATTGAATCCTAGGAACAGTAATGTAAATAGAGAAGAGGGTGCAGTTGGTGATCCTGATATTGCAAATAGGGCCAAATTATCAATAACTTCCTCTTAACTGTGACTGCTGTTGCTGCTTACGTACCTAACAGGTTTGCATTGATGTGATACTCTCATGTGCTGTTATTCATTTCAAAGTTTGATTAATTTTTACTCTGGAATCTTTATTCTGATTTTTTTTTCCTTTCTGTAAATTTTTCTAAATTTTTTTAAAACCTTATTTTTGGTAATCTGATGCACAAACCAATATGCAGTCCAAACTCTTCTAGTGCTCAAGCATTCTATATTAAGGTACATTTTTTCCCTGGAGTGGATTTAAGCACAAAGGAGTGGGCTAATGTGATCTTGCAGCTTAGTCTGCTATTTGAGCTGTGTGTACAGGTGCTCTTATGTTTGACTTCAGCAGCACTGTGTAGGGGAAGGGCTTATGGTTATGGTTGCCTTCACAGAATTAAACAGTCCAGCCGAGAGACCTAATACATCAGATTACCAGCAGATGATCTAATTGCAAGGTGATGTGAGTTCTATTACAGCTGCTTTTCTTTTTGTGGTGAAGACTATAGAAAGGCTTTGTTTAATAACTGCAAAAGCTGGGAGTGCAGCAGAAAGGGAAAATGATTCAGCACAAAGAAGATATGCTTTTGGGTGGAGGAGGGGGAACACAAGTGCAGAACCAGAAAAATTAAAAAAGAAGTCCTTATTTATAAGCACTTTTATAGCTCTTCTCATAGTTAACCTTTACTATGCTGTGTGGCCATTCATGGGAACACTGTATTTGCATATTTGTTGTGGTAGGATTAATATTAATATGGAGAAGTGCCACTGTTGTAACTATCTAGTTGTAACTTTTCATTTCCTTTTGATAAAAGGTCAGAGGATGCACTGTTTGGTCTCCATCGACACAATATTTATATGCCTTGTTCTGGGAAATAGTTGCATCTTTCCCAAATGTGTCAGGTGAAGGGTGCGCACTAAGGGCATCTCTTTGTTTGAGACTAGTTTTGGAATCAGTTATGGTTTAAAGGGAAACAGGTCTTAATTCCTGGAAGGACTCTTGGATGCTGGTAAAGAACACTCTGACCTTCTTACATAATGTGCTTTTATAATAACATTTCGAGTTCTGTTGAAGTGGGGATTTAATGGTATCTAACAAAATGTACTTGTTCAATTGCAGCAATATTTTCTGCTCTGAAGAATCTTCAGGAAAAAATCCATCGACTGGAGTTGGAACGGTTTCAGGCGGAGGAGAATGTAAAACACCTCAGCAGGGAAACAGCAGATTATAAAAAAGTACTGAGTGAACAAATGCAACACGAAGAACATGACAAGACCGAAGTGTCAAAGAAAAATCAAGGTTGTTTGCAAACCATATGTAGATAATATAGAACATTGATGTGGATGAAACTTGATTCCTATCAATGCATAAACCAATTTTAATTTACTCTGTTCAATTTGAGTTTTACTTTGTTACTCATGTTTAATTTGCAATGGCATGGGGAGTTACCAAGAAATAATTTTAAGGCATTCTTTGTTTTAGGGATTTTTATGCATGCAAAAGTTCATTAGGCATAATATGTAAGTTTCTTACAAAGGTCCTTTTCTTCTTTGCTTTGAAACTGTCCTGAAAACAACAACAAAAAAATCCCAGGAATAAGCTATGCATGATTTTTACTTTCTGCCTTCTGTTATCTTCAGAACTGTCTTCTCAGCTGGCAGCTGCTGAGTCTCGATGCAGCCTTCTAGAGAAGCAGCTGGACTACATGAGAAAAATGATCCAGCATGCAGAAAACGAGAAGTCACATCTCTTGGAGAAACAGGTGTGTTCCCAAAACTATCTCGGGGTTAAATCATAAAGATCATTAATTATGTCATGATTTTTCATAGTTATTGTAATCTTAATATCTTTAAGTGTGGATGTCTACTTCAGCTGGCCTTCAGATACTTAGGTATGGATAGCTTCCCTACTGAAATTTCCCAGTCTTCTCATGATCCTGGTATTTTCTTTGTGCACCTGTTTCTAAGGTGATAGCAGGCTCTGGTATTAATATGAATTGTTTGCTTCTGTGTGATTGGCTTATTGCAGTAGCTCATCCTTATCCTCCAGTGTTTTACCTTTGTGCCACTGGGGAAGAAACGTCCCTTTTGTGTTTAGTCTTCAGGTCTTTAAGGATTTTCTTTACTAGCACTGCTCTTGCTAAATTTGGGCTGAAGTATTGATTCTGTAGAAATAGCAGTAAAAGTTCTATTTCCAACCATCAGTGATTGGGATTTGGCTTATATCTAAATGAACTTGAATTTTGTTTTATAGGCTTATGGATCACCTAGAACTGTCTGTTCATTGGTCTCTATGGCTATGCTGTTTCAGCCTGTTAAAGATTTACGGAAGAAAAAAATCAAGAAAGCTATTTCTAATTTTGGGGTTTTTTTGGTTTTTTTTCTGTGTTGGGTTGGGAGGAAGGAGAGACTGCAGAATCCTCTCTCAGATGTGGTTAAATGTATACTTTCCTTATGATGGTGGACCTCTGGTGCAGTTTGTTCCCTGACTGTGGCACCACCTAAAATTGCACAGGAGAAGTAGTAGTTCCTTTGGACTGTTTATGGGCCTCCTCTGTGCTCCAGACACAAGGCTTACTATAGATGGCCTTGTTTTCTTGTGCTTATAATTGTTTTCCTTTTCACTTCTCCCATCAAGGGCTCCTTGGAGAGAGATCGGCTTCTTGACCAATCGCATGTTCAGTCTAAACTGGAAAAGCTGGATATACTGGAGAAAGAGTATAGCAGACTAACTATGATGCAGTCCATAGCAGAGGTCTGTCATTTGTCTTGGATACTATATCAGATTTGTCTTGTTTGTTGTAATCTGTAGCTATATGGCAATAACAGCTGAGCAAAACTTTGTGCTTTAGAGAAAGGCAGCAACTAAACTTCATTTTAAACCGAGATGGTGTGAAAACTTGAAGTTATTGCTGAAAGTCTACGTGGTCCAGGTAGGCTTTGGGTCACTGTACACTGCAAGAGTTGGAGTTTTATTATGCCTTAACAGTCTGCTGGTGGTCCTCTTTTGTGCTTAGTTGGTGCTTAGGCATTGTAGGATTGCAGCTGTTCCTAAGATCTTGACTTGCTCTGCATGCTACTGAATGCTAACAGTTATTTTCTGTTACTATTTAGATTTACCTTGACTTGTATGAATTTGATGTATTTTTTTTTTCTTTTAGCCCTCCTTATTAAGAACCACAATTATTGCTAATTATTTTGTGTGCTGACTTCTGGAGCCTTGTGTTGCACTACGTGCAACAAGCCCTGGGTTTGAGTCAATCTGTCTTTTCAGGACTCTATTTGAATCAGTAGCTTCTACAAACTCAACATGACTGTGTTTGATCATACTCTGTTGTGATGGGTCCACCCTTGAATTTTTATAATTTTTGTAAATTTATGGTGAGAAATAAGACTCAATCTCACCATGGGCTGCAGGGGAATCTCTGCTCTAGCACCTGGAATATCTCCTCTTTCTCCCTTGTTGATCTCAGGGTCTGCAAGGCTTCTGCTTTCAAATATTCTCACTCCTCACTTCTGGCTGCTGGCTGCTTTTTTCCCCTCCATAAATCTGTAATCCCAGAGGTGTTACCACCATTGCTGTTGGGCTCAGCCTTGGCCAGTGATGGGTCTGTCTTGGAGCCAGCTGGCTTTGGTTCTGTTGGCTTTGGTTCTGTTGGCTTTGGTTCTGTTTGGTTTCTGACAGCTCCTCAGAGAAGCCACTCCTGTAGCCCCATGGCTGCGAATGCCTTACCATACAAACTCCATACATCTCTGTGTAACCTCTGTGGCGTTGGTGTCTGACATCCCATCCACGTACCTCTCTTCTGCTGTGAGAGACCACGAGTCTCCCAAGCCTGGAAACTGCAGGGAGAGGCTTCCTTCTGCAAATTTCTTCCCTGTTCCCCCAAAAGGACCAGGTAGTACCGGATTAGATTGTGGTATTGTGGATGGCAGCTCTGGATTCTCTCGAAATCATAGGCTTGCCACCCTGCACACCAGCCCTTACCTCAGGTGGTGAAGTAGATGGTGTTTCTCCAGAAGTACAAAAGGAGATGTTTGGTAGTAAATCTTTAGCTGCTTGGCTTGCTGCAGGACATTTAAATGCTACAACGGTTCTTGGAAATCCCAGAGCCAAAGCAGCTGCAACAAGCTTTTTAAGATCTTGACACCCTGTTGTGGTGAGCTGCAGTTGTAGAATACAAGTGGTTGCATTGTTTACTTAGGCCAAACACTTGCAAAGAGAAATAGGAGTCTCCTGGGTCTTGTACTCTGAAAGTCGCAGTAATTTCCTCCAGGGTTAGAGTTGAAATAATCTGTTCAGTAAGTGGCATCCCCACTGAAAGGCTTTTACCAAGTTTTTGACTGGTAGCAGCTGAAGTTTGGTGAGACTGGGTTGTTTGCCTTGTTGTGCGTAGCTAGTGAAAAGAGTTTCAGCCGTGTGGTTCTTTTTGTGTTCTTTTGTGGATCAAACCAGAGGGCTTTGATTCTTTAGGAATTAGTAACTGTCTGTAGTGGTTTCACGTTTGCCAATCCTGGTTTCCCAGCCAATGCGCCATTTGTGTAGTGGTTTGCGTGTTTCCCAGAATCACTTACTCTTTTTTCCTACTGTGAGATACGATTAGGAGAAAATCAAAGCAGGCTCAGACTTGAAGGGTATAAAGATAGATTTATTAACACACACTTAAAGAAGAATGAGAATCAAAATGAGACCTTCAAAAACACTTCTCCCTCCTCACAAACTGTTCACTTTCCCACTCACAACATAAAGAGACAAAATAAAATTTTCAGTTTCACCATTCTCCGTGGCCTCATAAGAGAAGTCCAGCCCAGACAGGCAACTCCTCAATCTTCCTGCAGCGTAAGGCTTTTACTCTCCCTCCGCTGACTTCGGTTTCATGCTGTGCCTTCCTACGGTTCGGTCTCCGTTCTCGCTCGGCGCGTCCCGTGTGCCCCGGAGCGGGTTACCGCTGGCGGGCCCTGCAGGCGCTCACGCGGTCTCTGCGCGGTGGCCGCTGGGTTTCCAAGCCGCGCCCATGGGGGAGGCTCTCCGCCGGCGCCCGGGATCTCTCTCCGGGCTGGGCTCCTCCCCCGCTACCCCTCGGTCTGGTGGGGTGGGCCCGGCCCGGCCCGGGCTCGGGGCTGCTCCCTGGAGCTCGGGGGAGCATCTCCCTCGGCCCGGCCGGCGGCGGGGCCGGCCTCAGAGTCAGCTGTATGTGTGCACCTGCGGCCTCCCCTTGCCCTCCCGCCGCCGGCCGCTGCCGGGGTCCGGCCAGGACAGGCCGCGCCGGCCCGGGAGAGCGGCGGGGCCTGGCCCGGCCCGCACGGCCGCCGAACGGCCGCTGTTACCTGCTGGCAAGGCGGAAGGTCAAAGGAACGTCCTGCTCTCGGCTCAACGCTTTTTATGGGTATTCACAAAGTCGCTTCCTTAGTGGTTATACAATGTATTAGTGTCTAGAAATTGTCCTCCGATAGGTCCCTGTCACTTCCAAAGGAAATTCTAAGGTCCTTACGGGGAACTGTTTCTCTTTAACTAAAAACCAAGCTGTGTTAACCCGTGACACTGTCACGGTGAAATACGTTTTAGAGGAACTGGGTGTTAAATTCACACAATGTTGAAGCAAATCTAGGACCTGAAATAAATCTGGATTTAGCTGTGATGCAAAGTCCTTTTCCTTGTGATCAGTATGTAGTCATGAGCCATTTTCTGGATGACAGGTCTGCCTGCCTCTGTGGTTATAGGCTATGGTTCCTATGTGAGCATCTTATGTGATAGGTGTTACCTGAATATCTTCAAAGAGCGAAGAGTGCTCTCTACCGTGCTCTCTACTCAGAAGCATTGCATCTGTTCCCTCTTTGATCTCTGCTGTAGTTGTGGCAAGATCGTAGGAACATTTTCAAGTTGAGTTTGAAGCAAGAAATGAGAGACTGTTTCATACATGATGTGCTGAAATGGATGGGAAGTGGTGAGGTGATGGCTCATGAGTGAGCAGTGATGTATCTGCCTCTGAGTTCAGACACTGCCAGAGCACAGGTTGTGTGGGAGTCTTGCTGAGAGCATTTAATCTCCCCAGAGCAACTACCTGATGTTGTAAGTATTGTCTTCAAGTAATTTGCTCATGTCGGTAATGGGAGTGAAAAGGAAATGCTGGCATTCCTGTTTATGTGGAGTACTTACCCTGGAAATGCTTTTGAGGCATCTTTATTTCAACTGTAGTCCTGCAGTGCACTCTCTTGACAGTTGACTGAGAAGATATGAACATGTCTTTGTCCGGAGATGGAGTAAAGAAATGTGGCTGTTCCCTAAAAGTGCAGTTTGGGCTGTGGTCTTGTGTGTTGCCAGATGGCCAGAATTTGAATGTGTGTGTGGATGACATTTTCAACAACTGTAGTTCATGGTAATTGATCCTAATGCTAGCAGTGAGGCTTAAAATCACACCACTCCCCCTCACCCCCCCCCCCCCCCCAGTTCTGAGGGTTGGGCAAAACACTGAAACAGATTGTCCACAGAGGTAGTAGATGCCCTGTTGTTCCTGGAAACAGTCAAGATGGGTTTGGACAAGACTCTTTGCAACCACATGGTTTAGTGGGAAGTGTCCCTTGGACTTAGTTGACCTTTAAAGGTCCCTTTCAACCTAAACCATCCTAT
Organism: Hirundo rustica; assembly: GCF_015227805.2. Lineage (NCBI taxonomy): Eukaryota > Metazoa > Chordata > Aves > Passeriformes > Hirundinidae > Hirundo > Hirundo rustica. Next base: position 38,879,815 of record NC_053451.1, read on the forward strand.
GATTCTGGGATTCTTTGAGTAGGTGATTGCATGAAATTAATTTTCTGTTAGAAAACAGGTCAAAAATAGACATTGAAACATTCTATTTCTATTTTGTCTTTAAAGTTTTTTGCAGTGGCTCCTGGTGATTGCGTGGATGTTCAGGCAGCCTGGTGCTGACCTGCAGTCTGCTTGCTGTGCTTGCAGTGCTGTCTTACATGATGGGCAGCACTGCTGGGCAGGGTCTCTTTGCTTAGCTCTGTGGCCTCTCTCTTAGTGACAATCCAATAATCTGCATAATACTTCTTCTGTAAAGAAGAAAAAAAAAATTACTTGGAGAATCTAATTTGGGTATATAATTTCTAGCAGGGTCTGTTACAGATGATACAATAAGATATATTCTTGCTGTATAGTTTGAGCTGCAGGCTGCAGCTGAACAGGTAGCTGAGGGAATGCTCATTCATTTCAGAATAAAAGCCTTGGCCCGGCTTCATGTCAATCTTCAGTTTAAATAGAATGTTTTCCTCATTATTTTCATACTAAAAATTCTGTCAGACTTAAGAGGTTAATAAAAGGTCTTTGAGACTGACCACATGGATAGCAAGAGTTGTGCCAATAACTGTAAAGGGCAGAAGATGATTTTAAGTTACCTGGAATACCTTTGTTTTGAATGAAAAAGCAATCATCAGAATGATTCTTTCATTCAAAAGAAAAAGTTGGTTCCTTTATATGGTGCCCTTGTCCTCAATGTTATCCAGCCTTGTGCCTTTTAGCACCTTTGTATAACAGCTCGTTGCGTTATTCTTGCAGTTAATATTGAAGTAAGTCAGAATTGAAATATTTAGTACCTCACTGTAGTGGGTTTATAAACAAACAAGTGTACAAATACAGCTGTCACTCTGTATAGCATGTCTTTCTGCCTTAAATTTGGTTAGTGGCTCTGTGAATTACCAGTCTTTGGGGGAAGAGAAGGGAAATTGTTTTGGGTACTGGAGCTCTGGATTGTTTTTTCACTGCTCTATAAAGCCAGAAAGTTATTTGATAACTTTCACATTGGGAATTTCAGTGTATCTTGTTTAAACAATGTTTTCATCTTGTTGGAGGTTTACAAAGAAATGTGTGCTTTCCCCCTTAACCTTTTCCTTTGAAAAGGAGTTTCAAAAGAGTTCTTATATGCTTTTGTGATAAAAAGATGAAATTACTTCAGTTTTATTTAAAAGTATCTCAGGGGCATCATACAATCTTTCCTCTCTCTTCTTTATTAGGAAGGTGGCTAAATGTTCAATAATTCTTTTCTTGTAGGAGTATAAGTTACAGATTTCAGCAAAAATACCATTAGTGTTCTAAATAAAGCAAGTCTTATCTTGCCTTATAATGACATGTCGTTCTTAGCTCTTTTGTAGTACAGAATCTTGGAGGATAATGTACACAAAGCAACTTATTGTCTAGGGTGTTTTTACAATTGAAGAGAAAGAGCCTTGTGTATTGCACTGTGTATTTGGCTGTGACTTAACTTCAGATACCAATTGTGAAAGTAAGAATAGAAAAATCAATTTAAATGTTAAACATAAGCTTTTGTCTGCTCTATTTATGCCTATACAGGTGAAGCAAGCATCAGCAATCTTGCTAATGCTCAAGTCTTCTTTTATCCTTAAGTCATAAGGTGAACTCAGTTTTGTGCAAGCTCTTAGTATTGTAGGCTTCAGGAAGAAAAAAAATGTTTCATTAGTAAAGTTTTTGTTTTTTTTTCAACTTTGACTAGAAAAAAATGAAAGAGCTGGAACAGAAGCTTCATGAGGAAGAGCATGCAAGGAAGCTTGTTCAGGAAAAAGCAGCTGAGGTAACCAACAGGAAATTTCTTTTGTACTGGTATGCACTGAAATTAGCTCTTCCTTTTTATCAACTTTTCAGCTCAGTTTATTGAAAGTGCCTCCATCTGCCTCACAGAGTAGTGAAATCCTCGTTTTAGTCTTGGTTGGTTGGGGGTTGGAGGTTTTTTTTTTGTGTGTGTTTTTTGGCGGGAGGGGTTTGTGGGGTTTTTTTTGTTTTGTTTTTTCTCTCCTGCCTGAGGTACTAAATATTCTGGAGTTCTCTGAGCTTTTTGGAAACCTTCTTTTATTACCACATGTGCACTGAAGCTTTGATATTTTTTTTTTTTTTTTTTTTTTTTTTTTTTTTTTTTTTTTTTTTTTTTTGCTAAAAGTTGGAAAAGAGGAGTAGAAATTCAGACTGATCCATAATTGAGTATACATGGGAACCTCTCAATATATCAAAGTCAACAAATGGGCTCCCTTGTTCGTAACTGTAATTAAAATATTGTAGAAGGAAGCAAAAAAGAGGCAATACTCTTGATTATGAGCCCTTAAGGATGCTGGCTGGTCTTCTAAGCTGGAAGTGTGGTGTTCATTAAGCATTCATTGTATGCTGGAGAATTATGGAGGCAATGTGTTAGGCTCTAATGTTAACCTTTGCCATGAGTTTGGTGTGATGGGGAAAGGGGTGTCTGAAGTAAATATTGAAAAATTGTACTGTGATGTTAGGAGTCTCACTGTTCTAACCGTAACTCTTTCAGTAGATGGCTTTGGTGGTTAGTTTTGTGGTTTTTTTTTTTTTTTTTTTATTGTGGTTGGTTGCTTGTTTTGGAGTTTTTTTTTGCTGTCAAACTTAATAGTACAGAAGGAGTAGTTGCCTAGTAACTATGTCATGGGATCAATTGATCATGGTTGGGTGGCTTGAGCTCCCCAATATCTTGCCAAGTGTAAAGCACAGCTGATATTTTGGAACTTGCCTGCATGGGGCTAATTCTCTAATTTACTGCGATTACTGATGAGTAGTGCTTGCTAACAGAGGAAATATTTAATGTTTAAGTTGACCTTAGGCTGCAAAAATATCCTCAAAATTTGCAGCCCTTGCTTCTGGAGAGCTCATGTTTTCAAAATTCTTTGAGTTATCTGCTTGCACTGTCTCTGATAATTTATTAATATGATTTTAGTAACTCCCCTTATTCCTTCAATTGTAGCTTCAGACAGGCCTAGAAACCAACAGACTACTGATTCAAGCAGCATCACCATTGCTTTCTCCCAAAGCAAGAAAACCCAGGAAAAAAGTTAGGCAGCCAGAGAAGGTAGGATGTGGGGAAAAGATGGGCAATTACTGAGGAGTCAAATAAGGTTGTGTGCATGTGATCAGGGAGCAGGTTGCCTCTTTTACTACAGAGTAAAGGGAAAGTGAGTTTGCTGTAGTATAATTTTTGCTAAATACTTGTCTCTTCTTTCTTTCCAGAAGCGCTCTCCTGTAAGACATCCCACTGTGCAGCCCCATTATAGATTGTCTCTGGGTGATGTACCCTTTGTGGCTGGGAAGGTGAGCTGATTAATTCCAAAGCTTAGCGCTCATTACCTGCAGCTCCTTGAGGGACTTTGGCTTGGTGCACTCCTGACACCCAGTGGTCAGATCAGTTAATTTTCTTTGGCATTTTTCGTACAGATTGTCTTCGAAATACTTGTTGGATATTGACAACTAGCTGAGCTGGTATTTCCAAAAATGGGCCGGCACTCTGCGGCTTGACAAGATGTTCTTGTTAGTGCATGTTAATTCAAACAAAAATTACATTCTTGTCAGCAAAACAAAAGTGGCTGTTTTTAAATGCTCTCCAGTATTACCAAGTTGTCGATAATGTAAAAGAAGTCTCTTTTTCTTTCAGTCTACCAGTCCCAGTCATTCTGTTGCTGCCAACGTGCAACACGTGCTACACCTGATGAAGCATCACAATAAAGCTTTGTGTAACAGACACGTGGTGAATGATACTCCACTAGCAAAACCCAGCAGCATTGGGCATCCTGCCAGCAGAAGTAGAAGGCCATCCCTGCCGATGGACTCGTCCTCGTCTCAGGAGGAGCTCTCAGAAGTGTTGCTGACTTTACAAGATGAATTCGGACAGATGAGTTTGTGAGTGTGGTGTCTTTTCTTCTGTGGATTATGAATGCAGATGTTTTTGTTCTTGACTTGTTGCTTTGAACTTGGAAGGTTTGGTCTGAGAAAGTTCTTAGTTTAGGAAATCTCTGGAATGTAATCTTTGTCTTGCTGGCTACAGAGGCTGTTAATTCTCCTTGCAGAGGCTCTGCTAAACAGTGCAGCAGTATTAATTACGTTAGAGGCAAGGGAGTAGTGTGGTCATGGCCCCACTCAGTGCAGTGGACTGTTGTGGTGTGGATCCAGCCAGCACAGAACCCTGCTGCCACTCTGACACCCCACACCCATCCCTCCCTGGTGTTGGGATGGGCAGTATTCACCCCTTACACTGTACCATTTATGTCCCCCCCAAGGCTCACACCTTCCAATATGTCCCAGTTAACCACGCTCCCCTTTCCAGTCTTTTGATGTAGGTACACACAGATCCCATTTCTGTAGTCTGTGGACTATCCCTGTACTAGTCCATTGAGTTAATTTAGTCCATGACTTTGGACTCAGCTGTCATAACAGTCTTTCACGGCAGGAAAAAGTGGTGGGTGAGTAGCTGAACGGCTGGATTGACTTGGATGTCCTGGTGGAGGAGAGGTTGGAGATGACCCAGCAATGGGCACTCACAGTCCAGAAAGCCAATCCTGTCTTGGGCTGCGTCCAAAGCAGCAGGGCAGGAAGGGGATTCTGTCCCTCTTCTCAGCTCTGGTGAGACCTCACCCGCAGTGCTAGAACCTCAAACATAAGAAGGATGTGGGCATGCTTGAGTGAGTCCAGAGGCAGCCAACAAAGACAATCAGAGGGCTAGAGCACCTTTCCTTTGAAAACAGACTGAGAGCTGGGTTGTTCAGCCTGGAGAAGAGAAGGCTCCAGGGAGACCTCATTATGGCCTTTCAGGACTCAAAGGAGGCTACAACAAAGCTGGAGAGGGACTTTTTACAGGGGTGTGTGGTGTTTGTATGAGGGGTAATGACTTTAAACTGATAGAGGGCCAATCTTGATTAGCTATTAGGAAGAAATTCTTTACTGTGAGGATGGTGAGGCACTTGAACAGGTTGTCCAGTGAAGGTGTGGATTCCCATTCCTGGAAACGTTCAAGGTCAGGTTGGATGGGGCTCTGGGCAGCATGTTCTAGTTGAAAATGTCCCTGCTTATGGTAGGGAGTTTGGAACTTGAAGGTTTTTAAGATCCCTTTGAACCCAAATAGTTCTGTCATCTTTTGGTCTTTGACCTTCAGCAGCCCCACATCAGAAGGGTCCTCTGAGAGACAAGGCAGGGTAGACAGATGCTTCATTTCCTTTGTCTCCAAGGCAGCTATATGGAAAGCCCACCAGTACCGTTTTGAGTCCTTAAAATGCCCTTGCCTGAGACAGGCTCTGCCAAGGGCGTGCAGAGCCTCTGGGCCAGCCACAATGGAGTGCTTTTGCCAGTCATTTTGTCAGGCTGGTTTCAGCCTCCAAGACTGTCAGCTGTTGGGATGCCCCTGTCACTCCAGAAATACAAATGGGTTCTGCCCCTGTACAGCTTGATGGCATAAGGTTGCACTGTGCACCAGGGTCTGCTGAAGCCTTGTACTCCCATGGGGCTGACGTGCCCAGGCCATCTGATCCACACAGTCCAGTAAACCTGGTTGTCCCTCTCCTGGACCTAGCTGGAGACAGGGCTCCTCTAATACTGGTCCTAGTATTATCCATTTCCTGTAAAAAAGAATTAGAATGCCTTTCCATGGGATCAGGAATAAGATCAGCCCTGCCACTCTGTCTGGGAACTGCCCACTGAAGACCTAAGCAGCAACTTTCCTGGGAGAATTCCTATTTGTGCTTGTTTTTTTTCCTGCAATTCACATACCTCTAAGGTTGAGATATAGGTTTTCCATCCCACTTCATGTCCTCACTGTGGTCCCACAGGTGAAACTCGGGATTCCCTGTGGTGTGTACCGTCTGTATCCTGTCTTGTGCAGAAGGTAGCTCACTCTGTTGTGGTTTAACCAGCAACTCAGTCCCATGCAGCTGCTGGGTCGCTGTCCCCAGATACAAATTCTCCCCTGATCTGAACCCCATTCAGTACCCTGCCGGATCCTAGCACGGGGACCACGCTGGCTTTAACTCCTGCCGGATGTTCTGAGTTCTCAGAGGCTGCTGTAGGGAGCCCGGAGAAGAAGGGGAAGCTGTGGGGCCGTGTCTCCTCTCTGGGCTGGCTGGCCGAGCAGGGAAGGAGAAAGGTGGAATTACAGCGCTTCCCCAGTAGATGGCTCCCGCAACGCGTGGAGGACACACATTCCTCCCAGGAATTTCGTGATTCCGTGGCACCATAAACCAGCGCTGTGACCTGCCACTGTTAAACCGAGACAACGATGCCTAGAAGAGATTTGTCTTTGCTCACTCTGGTCAGACCTGTCATCAACCCCTCATGGCCCATGTTGGGTGCCAGAAAATACTGTCTTGGTTTGACCCCAGCTGGCAGCTAAGCACCAAGCCAGCTGCTTTCCCTCCTCTCTGCTCTGGTGGGATGGGGAGGGAAATCAGGAAAAGAAAAAACTCATGGGCTGAAACAAGGACAGGTTAGTAACTGAAATGAAGTAGAATGTTATGATAATAGGAAAAGGGGAGAGAAATACAATCCAAGGTAGAAAAGCATGTGATGTGCAGTACAGCTGTTCCCCATCTGCTGACAGATGCCTGTCCCCAGCAGCAGTTGTCCCCTCATGGCTAACTCCCCCTAATTTGTATACTGGGCATGATGTTCTGTGGTATGGAATATCCCTTTGGCCAGTTTGAATCAGCTCTCCCAGATATCTCCAGTCCCAGCTTCTTGTGCCCTTGCTCACTGCCATAGCAGGAGACACTGAAAAGCCCTTGGCTTAGGGTAAGTACTGCTCAGCAACAATGAAAACAGCAGTGTTATCAACATTATTTTTGTACTGAATCCAAAATGCAGCAATGTAACAGCTGTTAAAAATGAAAACTATCCTAGCCAAAAGCAGGATCTGGACAAATAGTTAAAGGACAGCTTTGCTGGGTGTTTTGCTTGTCCTGGTTAACAGAACATGAATTGTTACTGTACTGCACAGCTGCAGTAGGTACAGATACAAAAAATATTAACTGAATGAGTGCTGAGATCAAGCTCTCAAGGGGTTGTTTGATCATTTTAAATACGCATTTTGAAGTTGGAAGCTACTTAGATTATTGAGCCTCAATAATGCAGCAGCCTGCCACCATGATGTGCTACTGTAACAATGCTGCAAACCGGTAAAACTGTTCTTACTGATTTTTTATGGTGTGTTGAACCTGTCTGTCTGCTGATGCTGTGGTTTCCTAGAAGTGTTATTTCTGAACTGGGTACAAGATGTAGAAGCCAATGGAGCCTGATGCAAGCTTTGTCCTGTCTGAATTGTGTGCTAGTGATCACCAGCAGCTGTCGAAGCTCATCGAGGAAGCCCCAACTACTGCAGTGAAGGAAGAACTGGAGAAGGAACTTGAGGCACTGGTGGCAAAGATGGAAGCAAAGGCAGATCAAATCAGCAAAGTTCGGAGGCATCGTTTGCAGGTGAGTTCCTTTTGCCTGTGTTCATGCTCATGTAGAGTTGCTGACTTTAGCAGGGTTTTTTTGTTATATCCTAAGCTAGCAGTAATTGCATAAAGCAGAAATAGAGTAGCATTGTCTAATTGTACCTTTGATGTCTCAAAGTTAGTCTGCATACCTGCATCTATCCCAGTATTTTTGCAGAAACATCCTTTCTGTCACCTTTGTGCCCACTCCTCACCCTGTCCTGGACAGAGCTTTCACATCTCTTCTCACATTGCATTTTACACTCCTCTTGTTCCTTGAAATTGTTGAACAGTTTTCCTTTACTTGGAGTAAATGACCTATTTATGTTTTGATTTGCATATTTTATGACTCAGAATACCTGTTTTGCTTATTTTATAATTTTCAGAATGTTTTGGATAGTGTCCCTTTCATTCAAAGTATGTAAAACATACTAGTTCTGTTTTCTTTTGTCTTCATTGTGAATCTCTTTCCATGTGTTTAATCTGGTACAGTTCATATGAACTACGATTCACCCTCACCTGATGTAACTCACAACTAAAACACCTGCTGAGACCTGACATCCAGAATGGAGGTGTGAAATGCTTGTTGTTAGAAGCATTACTCACTTCTGATATCTTATCTTCAGAGGAACTGCTGCAGAGAAGCAGATGTGCTGTTCCCAGCAGTAATGATGCTGCATGTGCTAATGGCAAAAGTTTTAGGAGCTGGGGTTCAGGAAAATTGCTGTGTGATGTCAGCTGTCAGCTAGGAGGAGGGAGCACCACCACCTGCAGAGAAAGGAGCTGCAGAAGCCACTCATGTTGTGTTTTGGGTGTATGAATGTGTCTGAACCTCAGACTGTCCAGTTCCCCATTCAGTCTTTGCTGGGGAATACTGAGACTCACATGCTGTGATTTTACAGAGCTGTGTGTGGACACCACCTTTTCACCTCAGCAGAGCTCCAGTGTTCTTTCAAAGCTGCATCTCTGACAGTTACTAGGTACTAAAATTACTAGTATGTATGTAAAGCCCCTTTGTTTTCTTTTTTAATCACTGGATGGTAAAAGTGATAAATCAACACTTCTCATCTGCATCTTTTTATGTTACATTCCTGATGGCAATGTTCCCCCATAATGAACTCTCAGTATTTAGAGATGTAGTAGATCACTGTAAGCTAAACACAGCTCTAAAAATGCAAATATAACAATGCTTTGTAAGGAAAATAAAATATTTATTGTCCAGTGTGACTTGGAAACATCCATTTGCTTACCTGGGTGTGAGATACGTGGTGGGATATTTCAGCTGATTGAAAGAATTGCTGAACATAAAACTGTAACAAGATAATTTCTTCATGTTTTTCCTTGGGCTTCTCTTTCAGCTTGAGAGACTTAAGAGAGAATGCAAGCCCAGAAAGACTTCTGCTAAACAAATAAGAGACAGCAGGTTCCCAATCAATGAGGTTAAAGTAACAACTACAGTAACCACAAAAGGAAAGAATGCAGGTCCCATCAAAGTGAAGCCTGGAGAGAAGAGTTGGAAAAATCTTCAGTTGCTGAGAGACATGCAGACCATACAGACTTCACTACAGAAAGATGATATCAGCTGGGACTACTGACTTTTCTGCAGGCAATGTTCTTGAACCACCCTGGCCAAACTTACATGCTGGATCTAAAGCAGCTGCCTTTTTTGCTGTGTGGAAGGACTACTGTACGCTAAGCACACTTTTGAAATACAGGCTTACAGGCTCTTGGCTCTCCATCCCTGCATTTGATTGTATGTATTATGGTCTAGCTTAAATCACATTCCGTTTTCAAGGAACATGGCTAGTGAATCTTAACAATACGGCTCCCCCAGTTCCCTGTGTTACTATTCCAGCAGTCGCTCTGTGTTGTTCCAGCACACCAAGCACTGCACATTTATGTGGTTTGGTGTGTGTGATGTGCCAGTGCCATTTCATGCTGTTAATCTGGAAGGCCTCTCAGGGTGCATCGTGTGTGAAAAACAGTGCTGCAGCCCTGGGTCTTGAGGGCTTTTGTCAGTTGTGTGCAGCTGCAATGCCTCCATCTCTGGGGGTGTCTGAGGGAGAACAGGTAACCCCTTCAAAGGTGTTCTGCAGGGGTCTCTTCAAAAGGTGCCCGTGGTTCTTGTTCTGCTACGTTGCATTAGCATCAGTGGCAGTGGATGTTTCAGTACTCAGAAAAGGAACAAAGTCACTTATGAATTATGTTGCTTAATGATCATGTGAAATTTTTCTACAGAAATCCTGCTTCAGGAAAAAGCTGTAGGATAGGGGGTAAGACCTTGTCTCTAGCTTGACAGCTTTGGGTGGTAAAGGAAGTGAGAGAAACCTTGTTTTAAAAAAGTGTTTTAAACTGCAAGTGCCTCAATTGTGCCATTTGGTCCTGGCGTCTTGCTTTTAACTTGAGGTATGTGCTTTGATGAGCTATCAACTTCGGTAGTAGTGCAATTAAGTTTGTGCTCTGACTTGCACAGCTGATTAAATGTTATTTATTATGTTAATAATTTAAATAATTTCCTATTAATGGAATGCATAGAAGACCCAGATTACCTGTATATACAGTTGTAAAATAATAAAGCCAGCTTGCCTGATGAATGAATTGTGGGAAAGCTGTGCTTCCTCTATATTAGCTGTATGTTTGCTGCAGCGCTGTGCCACAGCCAGTGGATTTTTCATGGCAAGGTGACTTCTCCCTGGTCAGGGTGATGAATGAGAGCTGCAGGTAAGGTTAGAGTCAGAGTAGTCCACCCTTGCCTGTAGCTGACCAGGCACCGAACTCTGCAGGGTGAACACAGGCAGAAGGGGGTGGAGTTTGCTGCCTGTAGTGTATGTGATGCACCCAGGTGTTAGCTGCTGTTAGCTGCTGCTAACCAGGTACAGTGGGAGTAACCACTTAAAGAGCAGTTCATGCCAGGGGTGCTGAAAAATCAGTAGCTGAAACTTGCACTTGGTCATTTTACTTGGGAAGGACCTCTGGAGATAAGCTTGCTCAAAGATGGGTTAACTTCAGCATAACCTCAGGCTATCCTCATGCAGCTCCTTACTGGTAGAGGGCTTAGGAGTATTTTAGGCTCCATCCATGCTGCCTACAGTGAATGAATGAGGTGCCCAAGTTAGAATTAAGCCCACTAGGGTTGAGAGCATCAGGAACCATCCACTGAGTTGATCACAAATCATCGCAGTGAATTTAAGCTTAAGTTACATGCAAAAAATGTGAGTCTGTTACACAGAAGTTGTTATGCCAATGCACTGTAAGATGCAGAAACTGTGTTTTTTCTAGTCCTGAACAAATTTCAGAATACTTTGAGTGAAGTGCTTTCACAGTTAAAAAAAAATTCTGCACTTCACAGTGTGATAGTAGCTTCTGGGGGAGTTGGGGTTGTTTAGCCTGGAGAGGAGGAGGCTCTGGGGAGACCTTCTAGCATCTGAAAGGGTTATAAGAGAGCTGGAGAGGGCATGTAGTGATAGGACAAGGGGGAGTGGCTTTATACTGAAAGAGGGCAGGTTTAGATTAGAGATCAGGAAGAAATTCTTTACTGTGAGGGTGGTGAGATGCTGGCACAGATTGCCCAGAGAAGTTGTGGATGCCCCATCCCTGGAAGCGTTCCAGGCAGAGTTCAGTGTGGCTTTGAGCAACCTGGGCTAGCGGAAGGTGTCTTTACCAATCAGGGGGGTTGGGACTGGATGATCTTTAAAGGTCCCCTCCAACTCAAACCATTCTGTGATTCTGTTTTTATACTACTAAGCAGCTAAGCACGGTATCTGTATTGATACTGGTCTGTGCAGGATAAATGAAACTTGTCCAAAGATCAGTCTTGGTTTTCTGACATTCTAGACTTTCAGAGTTTCAACATCAACTGGAAAGACCCTCTGCAGAAGAATGAGAGAGATTGGGATTTCACACACTGAACTTGCAGTGCTATTTATTTAATGTCTGCATGTCCCACATAGTTGAAAATAAGAGCACAGGAACTTTATCCATTTATCTGTTTTTATTAGTGTTAAGGAAACCAAACAGCCTTCATCAAGAAACAAAATATACACACACAGTCAGTTTGCTAATACAGAATAATGCTTTAAACCATCTTATATAGTGATTGTACATAAGAGCAGACCTGCCCTTTAACCTCAAAGCAAATCCAAGTCCTTAAGAAAGTATTTTGTGTGGATTCTTTGCACTCTTGAACCTACAACAAGCGTGGTGATGCTGTGCAGCCTGTTACTTGTCCTGTCAGAAGGTGGCTGTGGATTTCCCTGTAAGCACGGTGTGGTGATTGCAGCAGTAGAGCAGGCAGAAGTGGAGACTGCAGGAGGAAATGACCGCTAACTGCCTTGGAAGGAGTCTGGCTTTTGAAAGGCTGTTTCTTAGGTGAAAATGGTCTACTCCTACACTCCCTCCTAAAATCCTTCTCTAGTGGAATAGCAGGTGCCCACAGTTTGGGATCTGGTCCTAAAAGAGCAACACAGGAGCCCACACCAAGCAGTATCCCTTCTCCTCAGCAGGTGGGGGGGAGAAGGAGCCTGAAGCCCTTGTACATACTTAACTGTCTTTGCTCTAAGACCCCTCCTCTGCAACCCTGTGCTTACCTGTTTGGAAGAGCAAGGGGGCAGTCATGGTTTCACCAAGTGGGTGTTGTAGCTCCTACAGTAATTTTTTGTATTAAAATAGAATTTCAGCTCAAGTTTAGTTAAGTGACACCAGTTCTTGAAGCAGACTATGAGGAAAAGGGGTTTAGAAAATGGCTAAGCTGTTCAGTCTGCCAGAAAAACCTAAAGCAGCAGTTGCAATGCAGGCAGAAAGGCGTCTTTGGTTGATGCACAGTTGCTTCCATTAGTTAGCAGAAAGCTGAAATACCATAACTACACCACTATAACCCTGCACAGAAGCATTAAAATTGCTGATTATGCTTATCCAAGCAAAATGTAATGGCTGATCCCAGCCGTTCACACGTGCCCCTTGGTATTCCACTACCTTTCCCCCTGATGGCTATGAGGCACTGGAGGCCAGAGGAGCTGTGGAAAGCTCAGGGGAGCCACACTCTGCGCCCCCCTCTGAAATAAAGATGCCACTCTGCTTAAGTGGCATCCTGGCACACCCACTGTAAACAGAGATGGAAGTAAAACGTTGTCCTACAAAATCAAGTCCTGTGTTGTTCCTCTACTGCAGTGTTTCATTGGGAGAAGCTGCCCTTTCTTTAAGTAAGGCATCACTTACATGGCTTCCTATGATCTAGGTTGAGGTGGAGGGAATGACTTGTTTCAGACGCTGCTGTTGCTTGCTTCCAGGCATGCTGGCAAATGCCCTCATTCACTCTGTGGTGCAGGAAGGTGCGTGATGGCACAGCTGCATCTGAGGCTCCAATATAAAGTCGGATTTGGCCTTTCCAACTTCTAAGCAGGCGTTTTTCCTCCACGGTACTTCATGCTTGTGCACAGACTCTTTCAAGACAAGTGATTTCCAGCACATCAGTGAAAAAAGAGCCAGCTCCAGGCTTCTTACAGGTGGCAAGTGCAATTGGCTTGTGTTATAAGCTAGCCACTGAGAAGGGTAATAATTGCATAGGGGGCCTTGTCTGTGTTGGCTTTTGCTTTAAGCTTTCTCTAGTGCTACAGTACTAATAAATTACCCTGGAGAGAAATAAATAAATAGGTTGGCATCTCCCAGGCACCATGCTGGAAATCCAGGAGGTTTCAGAAAAGCTGCCCACCATGGTCCTGGGAAGGTAGTCAGCAAAAAGAAGTCCCATTATACAACTGTCTGTACGGGAGCGACGCACTGTGCGGGAGAGCCGGCTCGCTCCGAGGACGAGGTGGAACGGTTGGTGATTTCTCTCTGCAGCTCCTCCACTTTCTTCTGCAGCTCAGCGCGCTTGGCCAGAAGCTCCTTGTAGCGATTGTGAACAGGTTCCTGCAAGGAAAGGTGTAGCTGAGCACTGGGAGGTCAGCAGGGAAGGGGGAGCCTGAAGCACTAAACTGTTGCTGACCTTAGAGCTATGAGGGAAGGAGGTACATGAGTGTCATCAGTCTCCAGCCCGCAGGTACCGGAGTGGTTGCTCTGGCTCTGGGCTGCTCATCTGGATCCAACACGCATGATGCGTGGCTAAACAAAACAGTCTGTACCTACTTTGAATGATGACAATTGCCAAACTCTGATCTCTGGCATTTCTGGGGGACACTGGCCATGGCATCGCAGCCTGGACATAATTTCAGGGGCTTGGGAGGAAAAAACCCAGCCAGATTCTTCTAAATATTTTCACGTAGTTCTGAGTTTAACAGTCAGTGCTGCAAAGTGTTTGCAGGGTTCCTGTCTCTAATGCTGCAGGTCTGCAAAACTATAACCTGCAGACGGACACCTCAGGCAATTGGGAATTTTTGTACCTTCCTACTAAAAAAGTGATGTCAGCATTCAGGGTCATGCTCAGACTCCTTGTCTGAGGTGCCTGCCCTGGGCAAGCCAGCTTCCCTGCTGGCTGGGGTCAGACCCCTGTGCCTCAGGCAGGTTCCACCATCACCAGTAATTTAAATAAATACAGCCCCCAAATTCCTATCTAGAACCCAACGTCCAGAGAAGTCTTAGGGGTTTTAAGATCTTTTGTAAAGAGAATTCAGATCATTTTTCCCATGGTCTAAATGAGAAACTTCCCAGACTGCTGAGAATCCTCAGCTCCTGCAGATTTCACCAGGTGGTGATGTCCAGCTGGGCAGCTGCACTAGGCAGCTCGAGGTGGTGCTCGCTCTGGCTGGCATTTGAATTTAGTTTGTTTTCAGATTTAAGCAGAGGCTTATATATGTATGTAAGTTTGTATATTACCTAAAGGCCTTGACCCCCAAAGTAACAGCACTGGTACTGGCAGAGAGGGAAGCAGCAGTAGGAAAAGGAGTGAGTACCTGAGGCTTCATCCTGGGGTTCCAGCGGATGTAGTAGCCCACCCACAGCTCGAGGTGGCGCATGCTGGCCACGGGATACAGGACGTGGTTGGAGTAGCTCACGTACAAGGGGTTAGTAAAGTCTTCCAGTTGGCTGTTGATGTAAGACCAAAGTGATACAGTCTTTTTTGGAAGGCTCTGTAAGGGAAGGGGGTGGAGGAGGCTTTATTTGCCACACGAATCCCAGCTATCTACAAACTACAGCAGCACAGACATATGCCTGTCATTAATACGGAGCTGGTTGGTTTTTGTAGCTTAAAAAAAACCCCAAACTGTTCTTTTGACGTGGTTCTTGTACTCAAAGCACATGGATGCAGGCAGGCACACACGCCCCGGCACGGAACAACCCCTCTGACCCACCCAGCTGACACCACAGACCAGGAGTCACCATTGCTACAGCGAGGGACATTGGCATGCAAACTCCCAGTGCTTTAGGCAAACTTCACTTCTCTGAAGTGCTCCTGGAGGACTTGCTGGAGTAGATAATTGCAAAGGAAGACAAGAAAACATTTGACTTAGGCCCTGATCTAGTGGAATAATTACGCCTGTGAATACTCCCACTGAAACCAGTGCTGAAGTACTTTCTACATTAAGTACTTCACTAGGCTTTTAAAAGAAAACCCCAAGCCCATGTGCAAACAGCATGCAGATTTCCTTCCCTGGAAATGACAATTATTCTATCACTGTGGAGTCCCGAGAAACAGGGACACTGATTTCACTACAGTAAAATGCTATCGCTTTTGCTTTCCAGCTAGTTTTTATGATTATTTTTAACTGATGTTCTATCAAATGTAATCACACCGGGTCCACACAGCACTGCCCTCATGTACCTCTGTGATGTCAGGCTGCAGCCTTTGGTGACAGAATGCTTCACCAACAGGTAGGTGAGGCAGAATGAGTGCCACTGTTCTCCTAATTCCAGACTGGATCTGGATGTACACATCTCTACGCTCCTCCCTGGGCAAACCAACCTCGGCCAGGCTGCAGGGCAGAGCTGGCTTGTGGCAGGACAGGCTTGTCCTTAATAATAGTAGGAGAGTTTTCCTCTCCTGGGAAGATGCAAGCACAGCAAGAGCACACATAAAGACCAGTTACTTGCTGTAACTTGTGTGTGCAGAATGGCAGCACACACTAGGCAGTTAAAAGCACCCTAAAGGGACCACATCAAAGAAAAGGAATGACACAAAAGTACCGGTTCCCACAGAGAAGGTTACAGTAACCTGAAGCTCAAAGCAAAACAGTGTTTCCATTACCTGGGAGACACCAGGAGCTATTCACCACTAGTGACTAACTGGAAGTAGACAGAGTATGTCCAGAAGGGACATGGTGTTGCTCTGAAACATGAAGCCTCCAACAGACAGCAGTTTGTACAAAATGGAAAATCCCCCAAGTCACATCTCTTGAGAAGGGGGCTTGGCATTTCCCAGACGCACATCTACTGCTGCCTCTGAGTGAGGAACCAGCTTCTGTAGCAATATCTGGCCAGCTAAAGCAATCAGGAACAGGCTTTTACATCAGAGAGAAGCTGTCTTACCTCCTTCACTCTCTGCTGCTCACTGCTGCACAGGAAGGTCCCAAACAAACAGCTGTACAGGTGATCCAGGATGGTGATCAGGAAGTACTCATTGAACTCAAATGCTGTAGGGAACTTTGGGCAGAAATAGAAAATAAGGTTGGGATTTTAAAACAGGAAAATAAACTTTCTCCCATGCTGTGGTCTTGGTAAGGAGTTGGCCTCTGGATTTCTAAAACAGGATCTGTCCCTGTTCCCTGCCTGGCTGGATATTCAGGGTCATATTTGCTCCTTCCAGGAGCAAGAGTTTCCCTCTTGGAAAGCTGCTTTGCATGTGCAGAGAGGAATTTTGAGCAAAAGCCAGAGGTCTGAGGGGTTAGAGCACTGTATTTATATACACTCAGTGCTGCTCAAATTGAAGCTTGCTCTGTTCTGCCTGTCCCTCATGACAAGCCGTGCAGCCAGACTATGAACAAAAGGCACACGTGAAATAAATACCTTCAAAAAGTGGACATTTCCCAGGGCCAGATGGAACTAACCTGGGTGCCTAACACAGCACTTCCCAGAGGGAACAGCAGGGAGGCACCTCGTGTCAGAGGTCAGCAGGAGAAAAGGGTCTGTGGGCACAGGCCATGTTTGTTGCTGGGTTGTGTGCAGAAACAATCTGAGCTGAGACAGGGACAACTGAAACTCCACAAAGGGTCAATAAGAATAAATGCAAAGACACTGAACTGCAAAGACACGCAGGGGTGATGGAGAGGAGAGCAGGAGGCCTTCCTCCTTCACAACCACCCTCCTCTTCCCAGGCTGTCCCAGTTGTGACATCCTGACCTCACCAGCTGCAGGTCAGGATGCCCAGCTGTAGGAGCATTCCAAGGAGACCACAATGAAAGTGACTTTTGACGATGGTAAAGCCTCCTCTTCTCCCTGCATGGATGTGGTACAGTGTCATATGTAGTGGCATCCTTCTCTTCCATATATAGTGCCATCCTTCTCTTCCATTTCTCCTGGTTTAACCCAGGGTGAGCCTAGCTTTTTTTTCGGTGAACTGCCTGACTATAGCTGACTTCTGTGTCACAGAAGATACAAAAAACCTTCCAGGTTCCACGTGCCTGGGGAAAAACCTCCCAGACACAGGGGATCTTTCCTGGACTGTACCTCAGCCATGCCTGGTCTGAAGTGAGGCACTGAGCTCTGTACCTCACGTTATGAATTGGGAGCAGCACATTTACCTTCAGAAGAAGATAAAATGGAGCTTGTTACAGGATCAGCTTGAGCAGAGGCAACAGGGATCTGCTGCACCCACCGTGCTGGGGACTTACACTAGCAAGTGCTTTCGGGCTCTTTGCTAAACAGACTCCCAAAAAGCCCGCTGCCAGAATCAAGGCAAGAGTACAAGCGCAGGAAGGAGAGCCTGCACAGGCTGGCTTGGAAATTGTTCCTGTGTCCAGACACTGTGCCACGTCTCGGTGCACTGGCTCTGTGGACACGGGTGCCACCCAGCAGTTTACCTGTCTTGTCATTTGCCAGACACAGTCGATGAACTGCAGGAAGACGGGAGAGCGATCCGCATCCGCGTGGTTCTTGTCCCCGTGGCCAACCCTCTGAAACAGCAGGACAAAGAACTCGAGTCACACGGGGCTTCATGGGGAAACTGCTGGGGTCTGCTCTCAGTCACCTAAACCTTTACCAACAGCTTTAAAAAACTTCAAATGAGTCCTGATATTGCTTTGTCCATATCAGTGGGTAAAGGAGTAAAGGACAGATACTCTCTTTGTCTTTGAAGTGAAAATTCTTTATGGGGATATTTTCATGCTAAGTTAAAACAAGAGTTGTTTGAGTAGAGGCTCCAGATGCTATGCTGGCACCAATTTCAGTTAATAGCTAAAGTTCAGAAGGAAAAAAAATGAGAATGCTTTTTGCTTCAGTTGCAGCTGTTGTCCTGGCTACTTCAGTAGGAGAGGGTGCGAGATGCAAACACTACCTACAGGCACAGCATGCGGCGATAACCATCACGCAACACCTCGCAGCTTCCAAGAGCTGTACAAACACCAGCCCGGCCCATCTCCTGCCACCTCCAGAGAGGCACCAATGACAGGATTCCCAGAAGCAGACCTCCAACCCTGACCGTGCTGTGTGGCCAACACATGTGAGGCATGACTCCTCAGAACGAGCGGAGGACATTAATTACCCCGGAGCCCCATGTACTGTACAAAGATAGAACACGAACATGTAAGTAACAGAGATCCCTAATACTGCTCTCCCCTCACCAATGGAAATCACTGTCAGTATCTCCCTTGTCTAGACAGTGAAGAAGCTAAAATACTCCTTGTTCAAATACCAGATAAGTTTTGCTGCAGCAGAACCTCAGTCGCTTTAGTGCCTCAGTTTCCCCACCTTCCTCAGAGCATTTGACAGTGCAGCCCACTGCTGCAAGTGCTGTACACAGACCTTGTTCTAGCCCTTGCAAAATTAGCAACCGCTAGAGAACAGCTACAAGCAAACACAATAGGAACAAAGACTGAAAGGATCTCTCAAATTCCCATCAGTGCAAACCATAACAAACCGCTGGGTCACAAACCCACAAAGCTGCCTCTCTGCCAACTGCAAGGGCACAACCACAAACTACTCTTGGTCCAGGCTCAAACTGCTGCTCTTTCACCTAAATAATCAGAAGCCTCTCCAAAAATACAGCGTGCCTGAATAAAATGCGAGGCCAAGGCTGCAAACAAATTCCCCAATGTCTTCAATACCAAAGCATTTCTTAGATGATGGTGCCCAAGCGGTCTGAGAAAATGAACTGAACTGGAAAGAAAGACAAAAAATATCCCACTGGTCTCTGCCAGCTCCCAGCAGAAATGCCAGCACTGAACCCAAAGCACACTGCTAGTTTAAGCCTAAGCATAGGAACATGACATTATCAGTCAGACACCTGAGTCAGGAGTCAGACACCTATTAAATACCATCTGTTCCTTGTATCTAACCAATACAGTCCCAAGGAGGTTAAGAGATGAATGGAATTATAGGTAGAAAACAGTAATATCAGCATTCACCTCTCTTCTGTGAGTTCAGCCAGTTAACATCTCACAGGAAATGGTAAACTCCTCTGAAATCCTTCAGGAGTGACAATAACTTTCTGTCCAGTGCCCTCCGTGGGCTAGCGACTCACCAGCTGAAATCTGTGGCCGAAGCTCAGCCACTCCTTCTCCACGAGCACTTCGAAGCCCCTGATGGTTCGGTAGTAGCCGTCCAACATGAGCAGGGCGAGGGAGGTGAGCTGGGCTGTCCGGTCCCAGCCGTCGCTGCAGTGCACAACCACAGAAGTCTTCCCCGATTCCACTTTGTCAGCAATCCGAAGGGCTCCGGCAAGAATGAGCTAGGACACGGGAAAAAAACAAATTACAAAATTTCTTTGGAACAGAAACGATAAATGAAAAATGGCCAGTGACAGCACAGGACAAACCAAGGGCTCTGCTTGCCTCAAGGAGAACGGTAAATCAGTTCCAACTGCTTTAGAACTAGGACAACAAACTGGTGAACCCGTTTTCTGTTCCAGCAAGATGACGACACATCTCAACTGTAGTGTAGGCACAACTCTAGAAGAGCCCTTGCATAAAGCTCAGCCCTTGGACAAGTCAAGATTTAAATGCAGGAGCGTTTTGTGTCTGACAGGAATTGCCATCACCTTGCAGCCGACCCAGGAGCGGAACTGCCCCTGTCTGCATCAGCAGAGCAACAATCTAAGCTGGATATTTTTAGAACAGAGAGAACATTATTTGAAAACCAGCATCTGGCAAAGCCAAAACATTTTGCCTCCTTATTCTGACTCTGCTTGGATTCCTGCAAGGGCCCCAAACTCCCAGCAATCGCTCGTCTGGACCAGGCAATATTGCCGGGATGTCAAGGAGCCGAGTCAAGAACCTGGAAATTCTCTGACTCCTGAGTTCTAAGCAGAGCTTTCACAGTTACACATCACCCAGGAACATCCTTCACTTCACTTCCAAAACACCATGTTCCAGTATATCGGCCCCCTCTCTTGTCCCGCTTCTCAATCTCCTTAAGATTCCTCACTCCAAGAAACTATGGTTTTAATTGCCTATAAATGGAAAACAAATTCTAAATCTTTAAATTTACAGGAATTGAGAATCCTGGAGTTAGCTCTAGACATCTCTCCCAGACTGGTAAGGACTTGTGGTTGCTCAGCCACATGCAGTGGACGCAGACATGCATACCTTGATGTGCTCTAGCCAGTGAGTTGACTCTAAATTAGACAGCCAGTGAGTCTCCTCGATATTGGGATACACAATTTCTTTCAGTTTTCTCAGCGACTCTCTCATAACATGAATGTTGTGAATGTCCAGGAACACTAATTCTGCATTCTGATAGGCATCCTCGCTCTCATAGCCCCCTCCTTTAGCCTGAAGAAGAAAATTCACACAGAAATCATTAAGCAAAACTGTATTTTGTACTTTATCCCAGTCATTTGTCCTAAGCAAATAGCAGCTGACAAAATACCACAGTGGCTGGGCTATCTGAAGCAGGCAAAAACCATTGGCTTTATCATACAGCTGGGAGCAAACATGTACAGGCATACACTTTGTGTCTCTCTTCTGCAATTCCTAATGAATGCTATAATTTTTACCAAAGAATATCACATTACAAGCCTTCTTTTCCTCTGTAATTATAATTTATCCCCATTCAAGCTGTTAACTCATTACATTCGCTAATCTATCATTTAAAAATTTACCATACTATTACAGAGGAGGATAACCCACACACTAATTGCCTTTCCTAAATAGTGGGAAAGGCAGATTAAAAAAAAGAAAAGAAAAAAAAAATCTTTACTGCAACAAAGTAGCTCCACCATTAAAACAAAGCTTAAAGTGATGGCATGGAACGCAATTTTCAGAAGGGCAGAATGATGGACCCTGGGAACTACTGACCTGTCAGCCTCATCTCAGCACCTGGCAGGATCATGGAACAGATCCATCTAGAAGATGTGCTAGGGCACATGGAGGACAGGAAGGTGATTCAGGATAGCCAGCATGGCTTCACCAAGGGCAAATCCTGCCTGACCAGCGTGGTGGCCTCCTGTGATGGAGAGACCACAGCAGCACACAAGGGAAGGGATATGGGCATCATCTGCCTGGGCTTCTGTAAAGCCTTTGACACAGTTCTCCAAAACATCCTTCTCTCTAGACTGGAGATGATGGGCAGACAGTTTGGTGGATGAGAAGCTGGATAGCCACAGCCAGAGGGTAGCAGCCAATTGCTCAATGTCCAGGCAGGGACAAGTGGTGTCCCTGAGGAGTCTGTACTGGGACTAGTGCTATTTAATATCTTCATCAGTGACACAAACAGAAGGATCAAGGGCACCCTCAGCAGGTGTGCAGATGACACCAAGCTGATGGTACAGCTGACACTCCTGTAGGATGGGATACCATCCAGAGGGACCTGGACAAGCTCAAGAAATGGATCCATGGGAACCTCAGGAGGTTTAACAAGACCAGGTGCCAGGCGCTGCACCTGGTTTGGAGCAACCAAACCCTGGCTGCAACCCTTTGCTGCCCCTGGTTATCAGCACAGGCTGGGGATGAACAGATCAGAGCAGCCCAGCCCAGAAGGACTTGGGAGTGCTGGTGGGTGAGAGGCTGGACAGGACCCAGCCATGGGCACTCACAGCCCAGGAAGCCAAATGTGTCCTGGGCTGCATCCAAAGCAGCGTGGGCAGCAGGGCAGGGAGGAGGTTCTGTCCCTCTGCTCTGCTCTGGTGAGACCCCACCTGGATCCAGTAACCAGCTCTGGTGACCCAGCACAAGAAAGACAGGGACCTGTTGGATCAAATCCACAAAGGTGATCAGAGGTCTGGAGCGCCTCTCCTGTGAGGAAAGGCTGGGAAGGGAAGACCCTTATATAAGCCTTCCAGTACTTAAAGGAAGCTTATAAGAAAGATGGGGACAGATGTTTTA
Organism: Hirundo rustica; assembly: GCF_015227805.2. Lineage (NCBI taxonomy): Eukaryota > Metazoa > Chordata > Aves > Passeriformes > Hirundinidae > Hirundo > Hirundo rustica. The sequence goes on from NC_053451.1 coordinate 38,901,710, forward strand.
GTTGGGCCTGTTGTGACAGGACAGGGACTAACGATTTGAAAGTAACAGAAGGTAGATTCAGACTAGACATAAAGAAGAATTTTTTCACAGTAAGCGTGGAGAAGGTTTTCCAGAACAGTGGTAGATGCCTCATTCTTGGAAACATTCAAGGTCAGGCTGGACAGGGCTCTGAGCCCTGTTAGAAGAAGCTATCTTTCAACCAAGTGAATTTGAAAAATGGTGATATACAAGGTCCAGAGTGCTAGAGTCTGACCTCAGTACTACTTCAATTTCTTTTCCCTTTGCAATCTCATTTCCCATTGCAAATTAATATAATGGAGCGTTAGCAGTCACACTGATATCTTGCAGATACCAGTGCAGGTATAAAAGTCTGTCTACAGAATCAGATCATTGCATGCAGACTTCTTCTGCAGTGGAAAACCCGTTTGTGATCCTTAAGAATAATATGAAATGGTGGTGGGAAATGTGCTCTAAATTATTACATTGCCAGTTTTAGACAGAGGAAAAAGTACCCAACCTTATTGGCTACTGCATTCACGCTGGGCCTTGCATCAAATATGAAGATTTTATGGGACTGGGCATTAGAATCCATGATGGCTTGAAGGTACTTTTCATCTTCCTTGCTTCTCTTGCCGCTCACTCCCACCATGGGCTGGCTACAGCGAGTGATCGTTGCTTGACTTTCTGGGTGAATCCATGACAAGACCTTCGGAAACAAACGGGAAATAAATAAAGGAAAAGCGGGATTCATTAAACCAGTGAGGTGATTTACCTGTAATGGCTTGCTTTGGGATCCTATATCTCAAAGGGGTTCCAGAAGGCTGGATTCTATTAAATTACAACTCAGTGAAAGAAAGAACTCTTCAGTCTTATTAATTCTAGTGGCATTCCCAAAGCTTGAACAAACAAAAGGTGAACAAATTGTTTAAGTCTGACTTTTAAATATGATGCAGACTGTTTTTCTGGCTGTTGTTTGAGTCGGTATGTGGGCTACGTCTTACTCTATGTTACACCACGTAGAAGTTAAGCACTTTAGGAACAGACTGAATTTTCTATATAGACTTGAGGAGTAAAGCAGTACCTTTCCAGTTACCTCTGAAATAACCATCATAACAATGTGCTTTGTCTTAATTTCATTAAATAAGCGCTCTCATCAAGACTATCACTACATATTTCTCTGTCCTGAAAGTCAGAGTGGGCCAGACAATTGCAAACAGCCAAACAGGGCTGCCTTGTGTTTCCCAGGAACTGAACTGAGATTTGGTCTGAGTTGTGCTCAATTATCTTATCTTCTAGTTTTGGTTTAGTCTACATCTCTTTCACAACAGTAGTTTCAGCAGATACTGTTGTTTTCTATGTCCTCAAACATGTTGTTGTCACTTTCATTATCCGCTGACCATTTATTTCCTCCCTGTAATCCACTCAGCCTGATCTTGGTATTACTTATTGCCCAAAGCTATGCGTAACAAAACCACATCAAAGTGGCTTCCTCTGTCCCACTCACTGGTATGCGTCCTCTGGATCTGAAGGATGCCACTCTCTTTAATTCCTCGTCGGGAATGTTTACAGGCACAGCCAGAATGGCAGGGTACGTATCACACAGCTCATAGCGCTCGTTAATCTTGGTCAGCCTCCAGCTTTCATTGGGAATTCCCTAAAGAGGAAACGGCAGGTTAGCAAATGAGTTGCTCTGAGTCCTCAGCACAGACAAATCCCCAGGCCTGAAATTCAAGGCAAATTTTGTTAATGAAGGACATTTAGGGCTGGCACCTGGGAATGCATTATCTTGGAAACTTGCATTTCATGTCTCTCCCCAGAGAAGTGAATGTTTTGCTCAAGTCACTGATGAGCAGAGAAACTGATCTTCAGGCAGGGTCACCTATGGCAAAGGAACTGTGGAGGCCACAGATGTGGCACCACATGTGGTCCCCCTGAGCCCATCTTTAAGATACCTCCTTTGTCTCATCATGGGCTTACAGCAGAGCCAGGAGCAGGACAGAATGGGTGATGAACTCAGTCCCCTCATGGCACTTAGTTCAAGTGTGCTGGGTGAAAACTGGGAATGAAAGTGGAGTTGCCAGACAGAATGGAGGGGAGGGAGAAAAGGGAGAACAGGAAGTAAAACACGCAAAAAATTCAGCCTGATTTGGGCTTAGTTCAGTGTTTGTGGCACAGCTATGCAAACCTCTAAAAACACCAAAAACTAAACAATTGTATGTCTCCGTTTGCATGACTGAACGTGATGTGCAACTCCCACATTTCCATCACACTAAGCTCTCTGGTTGTACCAAGGACTTGGGCTGGGAGAGCAGGGAATCTCCACACGCACATCACAGAGCTCAGCGTGCCATGACGGTGAAGCCACTCAACAGCTTCCCAGAAAACAACCTCCAAGTAACACCTGAAGCACAATGGGGACAACCACGACAGCCTGCAGACGTGGTTTGGCCGATGCTGGGAGAGAACAGAGCAAGAGGGAGTGGCTGGTGCAGCTGCCTGCAAGGGGAGATTTAAACAAAACCCCCACTGCAGCAGGGGTGAGCAGTGGCATAAAGCATCTCTGTGGGGAAGACACATCTGCTGCAGCAAACACGGGCAGGCTGTGAAGCACAGAGTGTGATTGAGGGTACCAGCAGCTCTTCCCACAATGCACGCCTCTGTTCCAACAAACACTACTGCGTTCCAAGGCAGGGCGGTGGGACACCGATGGGCGCTGCGGCGGCTGCCACAGGAAATCAACGACACATCTAACACGAGTCAGACGGGCCGGGGTAATGGCGGCTGACCCACACACACTGCAGCCCGCTCGCCATCCCAGCGCTGCGTCACGCTGTCAAGAGAGGTCAGGGATGGAAATCTGAGGGGAGGCCAGACCTTCCGTCTAGCACCAGCCACACACCCTGCTTTGTGAACCACTGCTGTACTTTGGCCCTCCCTGGGACGGAAATGTTACGACAAGGATCACCCCAAAAGCCTGAAGGAAAGCTATTTTTGGCACTGTGAAGCCAAAGAATTGGCAGAACCAGACATGAAGCAGTGTGTATACACAGTTCAAGCTTACTGGTGGCTACAACATGCTCAGAGGTCTACCTGCTGTATGCAGCAAGGGTGGAATCTGCTGGGCCCACCATCTTCTGCCAGCCCGGGAATAGCTAGAGTCTTGCCTTTGACCAATCTGTTTACTACCTGGAAGTGGACTAATGGCAAATTAGTTCTCAGTCCTGTCCTAATAAGCACATGCAATGGATCCATAAGTAATTCCTGAAAATTTCACCTCCCCAAAATCTGAATGAAAATTATGCTGTCAGCAGACTCTTGGCAAGAAAAATGGGAGCTAACAAGCGGCTACATAGAAGAAAAGCTCCTTTTCATTTTACCCAGGAACTCTATCAATGCTCAATGGAGAAGACCAAGGAGCGGGCACTGGAAAGCACCCTCTTCACAGTGCTGGGAAGCGTGGCTTCAGAACACACTGCTTGAGCCAGAACTGACCTCTAAAGCTCTCCAAAGCTCTAAGTCTCTCAGCTGCCACACTGGCAAATTTGAAGGAAATCTTTCCTCTGCAATAGCCCAGACCAGAAAAATCCATGACAAGCCCTCAAAGAAAGGGAAGATGCTCTGTGTCAGCATTCAAATTTCTTTTGACTCATGGAGAATGTCTCCTTTTCCCTGGCCCAGGAACCTTGAATCACAGCACCACCCAGAACGCTTTGGGTTCGGATCGTGACTTTAAGGACTGGAAGCAAACAGAAATAAGCCAAGTGGGCTAGAAGAAAAGCTGAATTTGCATCTTCCCTGGACGTTTGCCATAATGCAGTGTAGCTTCTGCATTTATTCGTGCTCCTTCAGATTTGCCCTTTCTCCAGCTGGAATCAATAGAAAAAGCTAAACGTGATCTAAAGCACACTGGTATTTCCTCATCTAAGATGCATTTCACTGCTTCCCGGTAAGTTGTAAGCACCCAAAAGCCTACTATGAAACCAAACTGTTACAGATGTAACTCAATAAGCCTCTGCAGGCTCAGGAGTGGCTCTGGGTGCTGGCTGCCTGTGCACCTGCAGGAGGAACTCAGGCATGCCTTGCTAAAAGCAGGTTGTGATCATCCTGAAGCTGCCAGGGCACATGGCATGGCCACATTAGTGACCAGAGACTTCTGCACAGGTCTGTCACCTTCCAGGTAAATTAATGCTGCTGGCAGCCCCTGATTCTAGGGGAATTCATATCTCTGGTGGCTGACAGAGGGCACACTGAGGAAGGCAGCAAAGCCACATGTATAGTCATAAATTAAATATACCCATGACCGTTCTCACTGAGCCCAGCTGAACCAACGCACCTCACGTCTGTACTTATAAACTCATTTATCCTCCAAACAGGACATTCTGTCCAAACTGCCACTGGTGATCCTGGATTTGCATCACAGTACCTTTGTGTGTGGCTAAAGATGCTCGAACACACTCACTAAAAAGATGGATGGTAACAGCCCGGTCTGTAGCTATGCCTGAAACTTGCCCCTGTGCTTGGGAACACTTCTTACAACTGTATCATCTAACCACAGAGACACAGCCTTTGTGCCCACTCCACACCCAAACGAGACTTAGTTTCCTTCTAGATGGACATTCATGCCTTACTGGAATGACTTGGGTTTGGCTATCACTTGATTTACACTCGATGTTGTAGAAGATGGAGTTTCTTTGTTTGCAGGGAAAAACTGTTGAAGCCACACCAGCACAGCACTGACACCACCACCTTGCAAAGCACATGGTTAAGGTTAAGCTCATGAGGATCCTTCACTGACAGGAAAAAAATAATTTCCACGTTGTTATTATGTGCAGTCACATCTCTCTACGGGATCAGGCAGATCCACTCTGAGCTTAGACACGTAAGTACACCCTGAGCTGCAGCAGGCAACACAGGGTACAGCCACAGAGCCAAGTCAGTCCCTCTGCCATTTACTGAGGGCTGTGACCTGTTCTGTACAGAGAGCTGGGATCTGTTCTGCAGTAGAGACATACCCAGCATAAGCAGGACCTCAGTTAAACCATGGGACATTCAACAGTTCAATCCTCACTTAGCTCTCCTAAGTTACACCCAACAATCCTCTGGAGGATGATGCTATCAAGCTCTATCTTTCCCACTCGGCTTGTATACTAATGCTGGTCACTTCTTTTATCCTCAAAACAGGTCAATTCTTCTGAGTTATTAGTTTCTACATGTTTTCTCTGAAAGCAGCAACCACAGCCCTACACTGTGGCTCCCCAGCAGATACGACCAGAGCAAAGGATATTAGACAAGAATGACTTTTGTAGGGAAACATCACACAACTTCACAACCTCTTGTAATATTTTCCAAATGCTCCCCACCTTATTAAGGAAAATAAAGCTTTAAGTTACTCCAAAGGCATCTTAAGGACTTTTGGTTTCAAGTGAGTCTTATTCACTTTGCAATTCTGTTTTATATTCTGCCAGCCCATGTGTAATAAAAATCAGGGAGCAATTTCAGTTTTAAATTTCATTTGCCACATGTGATTCCATTTACCAACTAAATCTCAAACCTCTCTGAGTTCCTTTTGTTCTCTACAGGTTGTTTATTACTCCCCACAGTTTTACACAATCACAGATTTTTAATAAGTTACATATTTCCATCCTTCCCAAGAATGCTAACAGGGAAGTTAGGGGTTTGCCGAGTATCTTTTGTAATTGCAACAATTGCTATCACCTCGACATATTTCTATTAATTTTAATAAAAATTATAATTAATAACTAATACCGCACTCAAACTTGCCATGTCTACCAGTGTGGGCACATATTTACCATGGATCCCGGTCTAAAAATCTTTTCTGGATGCCTAATAGTTGGAGTTTACTTTTGCCCCACTCCCCGCTCTGTGTGTCCCTGCTTCCACAGGGAGAAGACTGAGCTGGCCTAAGATATAGCAAGTTACTGCCTGGCCATGCTGTTGGGCTGCTGATGATGCCCCAGGCCAGCCGTTCTCTAACAGTTTTTAAACCAATTCCAGAAGGTCCTGCTGACAGTGCATATGTCCTGCTTTTCTATTTCTGATCACAATTCATAGAGTCAGAGACAGGTAATCCCATTATCTGATTTGATGATGCCAGTTTTGTTTCACCGTTAATGAATCCCTGCTGCCATTTCAAGACATGATCCTGATTTACTGTAGTATTTGTTATTGCTTTAGCAGAACCTGGTTGGATTAAGGAAAAAGGCTACGACATTCACACAGATAAACTGAACACCCATAGTTACAAATGTTGGAATTAAATAAACAGACCGAAATACCTAAAAGATTTGGAGGGGACATAAAGCATCTAACCTAAATCAATCTAACAAAAGGGATGAAATTCTCCTCCTGGCCAGATCATAACATAAACATCTACGGCAGTACCGTTTGCCTCTTCTTCAGCAGCTGGTGTTGGTCACTTTTGGAGATAAGAACTGGAACAGATGGATTGTGTGATCTGGAATGGTAGTGACTGTGCCGCATCACGGGTAAAACTCAGAGAGGCTGCGGCTGCAAAAAATCCTGGTTTGGATTCGCTTTTGCAGTTACCAATGTAAGGAAATGACTGTGGGCTTCAGCACGTGGACGTTACTTTGGTTTCTTGACGAAGAAGCCATCAGGCAAGTTTGTCCTTCCCACCCACAAACAGCACAAAAGCAGGCCACAGCACAAGTACACGCTGCAGCAACGCCTCAGCTGCGTCATGTTTTATACCAATCTTCTTTACAGAAAGGCCATGAAGAGCTGCAGATCACAGGCATGCAAACACATGTATCCTTTCACCGTGTAACCAAATGCCTGACAAATTTAAGGTGCACCAAATAATCACAGTATAAAAACTAATATGGACAGGAAAGCTTCTGTCATAAAAACCGACATGCCAGGATTTAGAAAGTGGAATAATCTACATCGAAATTATCTAAGGTCACCCTTTCTTCTTTCCAGATATTGTAAAAATGTCTTTTTACTTCACCTGTTTTGACTGATGCTTGGCTGAGTGAATGCTGTGCTTTCCAGTGGAGATTATTTTCATAGCACAGGTATTTTTTTAGTTGTTACTTCAAAATTCTCAACCCTACAAAGAAGCATCTTGCTCAAACAGCTTGGGCTGCAAATCCTTCTCTATAAGCAGATCTTCCCATAAAATAACTACCAAGAAGGAGTAAATTCTAAACAAAGCAACAATTGCTGCATTATCTGATCCTATGATCAAACTGACCTCAGACACAAAGCGATTACAAACGACTGGAGTTTGTCTCGACCAGGATTTTAGACTGTGGCATCTCATTGCAAAACATCCACTTCTTTGCAATGAAGGCAGCATACAGTAAGATACATCTCACTTCCCATTAGCAGCCTAGAAGCCAGCTATCTATCTTAGGCAGCTATTTTAGGAGAGAACAAATCACCCCCAACAGTGAAGCGCTCTCTCCCATCTGTTAATGACAGGCCTAGATAACCAATTTAGAAGGCATGCCCAGCTTTTAGAAGACTAGAGCTAGAAAAATGAATCCTTAGGTTTTGGATTCCAGGAATCAGATGAACAACTAGGCTGGGACAGAGGTCTGATTTTGTTTGATTTGATGAGAAAGACACAAATAAATCTTTCAATTGCATGGTTTAAAATTCCTTAATTTTACACTGGAAAATTGGTTTTATTCTGATGGATCTGGAGGATACAGAAGCTTATTGTGTCCAGGGCAAACGTGTCACCAAATCAAGCTCCTTCTTCTACTTGAGAATTTTATGACAGGAGTGATTTCATTACAAAAATCAAAATTCTCCCATCTTTTACTCCAGAGAGGACTACTCAAGTTTTTATCACAATATTCCTAAACAATAGCCTGTCACTTCACAATCATTAATACCTTTGATCAGTCTGCTCTGGACACACTACAACTGTGTGTTCTGAACTATGGTAAATCACAGTGCCCTCCAGGTTGATCCCTATGCTGAGAAGCCGCGCCTAAGACAGTGAAGGTATTATAACACTCAACTTTTTCCCCCTAAAGTTGCTGTTTAAGACAGGAAAATCTGGAAAAAATTAAAACTAATACAAACAAGCACTGAGGTGTGAAACTCAACAATGGGATGCCCCATTCCCCACTGCCAGCAGCATCTGATCACCAAGCCAGAGCACTAGCTTTTTCTACCACAGCCCAAAGTCAGCTCTCTGCCACCTGAGCTAACGTCCATCAGTGCCTCTGTCTCTAAAGCTGTACTGCTCTCAACAAGCGCTGCGGTGTGGAGAACAACATCCCAACCAAGCCTGCACCACATTTGTCAGAAGAATCACTCTCTGCTCCAGGTAACCTGTAATTACCTTACTGCACAGACCCTCATTCCTGAAGAGTAGAGGAGGAGGAAAGATGTGGCACAATACCTACCTGTCTTCTGTACTCCCAGGTTGGGTCATACACTTTCCATCCATTTTCTGGGAAAACCTCTTTATACTCAAAGGCAAAAAGTGGCTGAAAGAAAGAAAATTTACCATTAAGAGCCCACTCAGAGCCCATTTACAGGATGTTTGCTATCTCAAATAGTAATTTATAACTGACCCTTCTTTTTCCCCAGCACATCACTTTTCTTTCAAGGCTTTATAAAAAAGATTAACACTCTCACTGTAGCAGGTAATTAGTACAACAATATACTTTCCAATATGTCCCTGATCTTGCTTGGCTTTTACCTAGTACTTCATGGACAAAAGGAGTTTGTTATTAAAGAGAGAAGATAAAACTGCTTAGGCAAGGATGCTCTTACAGATTAACAACAAGATCCTTTCAACCAGCATTTGAAACAACAATTGCAGTGTCATAACATCAGAGAACAGGGGGGCTGCATTCCAGATTTGGGGCAGTGCAGTCACCATTAGCTGTAAACCTCTGATGGATGTCGCTGTGATTTGAGTACTTTCTCTCTGTTACGAGGCTTTATCAGTAAGTCATTCCCCGTGCATGAAAGAAGGCACTCCAACAGACTTTTCCTGTTTCCTATATCATCTAAACTCCCACAGAATTAAGTTTAAAAGAGATTTGAAAACCAGCACTTCACATCCTTCAAGTAAATGCACGCCACGTAAATGCTGTATTAAGTGGATGGGACAGAACAAAACAGTTTACTGCTACTCTGTGTCTTTTAGCAAAAGCCGAAGAGAAAACACTTACCAGGTTATTTGAAACTGGAAAAGCATATTTCATTAGGTTCTCAAATATGGATCGTCTAGTTCTCCCTTCAGGCTTATGAGCAAACCGCAAGTTTCGAATATCCTAGGGGAAAAAAAGAGGGAAATCATGTTGCAAATTCTGGAACCACTTCCAAATCCAAGGAGAATCCAAAAGGCAGAATTCAAAATGGGGTCACGTGACAGTGCTCTTTCTAGCACTGATTTAAAACTGTATTAATAAATGTTGTACTGCAACATTAGGCTTGGTTCAGGGGTTGTCTACAGCCTCCAACAACAGCAGAGCCACCGAGGGAGGGCACAGCTGCACCTCACCACAGCATCTTGCCCTCACATGAAGCTCTCCACCTGCTGAAAGTCCTGAGGAAAAGCCTGCTCAAGAAAAAGCTATGTCTGGCCAGCAGGACTTGGTGAGACAGATCTCCTTGGCTCTCACTGAGCTCTCACACCAGGCAGTGCCGTAAGACCACCGGAGGGGATGGCCTAACAAAGTACCTCCACAGAGCTACTGCACACAGGGGGCCCAAGAACAGCCAGTTGGGTGCAAAGCAGCCATTGCCATCTCCCTTTAAAGCTTTCATCTCTCAGAGCACTCAAGAGGATGTCTTGAAGCAAAGAACTCCTCCACTTTGCACAGCAGCACAGTTAGACAAAAAGTGGTCATTCAGGACCTCCTTTCCATAGTCACCTACAAAACCAAATTTGGAAAGTAAATAAAGCATCTCTAAGTTTTAACAGCCAAGCCTGCAACTAAAATGCTTGCAGTAGAGCGTCTAAAACTCGACAGGAAATGAGCTATCAAGTTCAAGCACATGAAGATGGTACAGCAACTCATAGAATGAGATAAACAGCTGAAGACTTTGCTTCCTCACAGGGAGTATGTGACTGGTCTCAGAGAACTTTTCAGGATGCATAAGATGCATCTGTACCACTCTGATATTGCACTAAGCTGCTGTGCATCTCCTGGTGAAGCAGTCTGACATACATAAATATGCTATAAAGGGCCAAAACACCCATCCTATAGTTTGTGCCTGAGTTTCCCACACAGGGAAATGATACAGTTCACTCCAAACCTGACCAAGTGTCCTTGTAGACAAAATGGCTGAGGACTAGGAATCCAGGCCTAAACAGGGAACAAACTGGCTTGCCAGCACAAGCACCCCACCCTAGTCAGGGTGGATTATGACTGTCATAGGACAAAGGAGTAGCTGGATGATTTGGTACAGATTGCAGTAACTGGTCTTGACTCAGCACACCCACAGCCTGACAGTCTGCTCAGCTTCCTGGTGCCCCAAAATCACAGCAGTGACCACAGCAGTTTGGGATTCCTTTTCATTCCTCCATCTGCTCAGATCCAGCAAGTGGCACCCTTTCAGCATTGAGGGGCTCTGACAAGCTCTCAGCAGCCCAAGACTCACAAGCTTTTGAATCCAGCTCTTCCTGAGGGAAGCAGAAGGGCCACACTGTCCAGAGATACAGACTTACGAGGGGAGATGGTGACTTTATCTACTTTGTGAGTCTATAGTAAGCAGACATGAGAAGGCAAATTGTTCATTTTTACTGCAGTTTGTATTTCCAGTTACTCCAAAGACTCTTGAGAGACACAGGTCAAATATGTGCTGCTTTGAAAGAAATGAAAGAACAGCCCTGACAAGGACTGAAGGCTACTCACCAGTCCCTGATGGCAAAGCACAGCAGCAGGTGGACATGAGCTAATGATTGAGGGGGGAAATGTGCCCCTTCCCTTTCTTGCCCTTGAAATGTAAATGAGTGAAAGGCCTACTGAATTCCACAGTAACTGGAGTCTACCTAGAATAAGCCTGGTGGGCAACCCTGGGAACTGAAGATGCTGGCCTACACTTCTATGATGAAGAAAAGCCATTGCCCAGCACAAAGCCTGAAAAAAGGTTTGGACCTCTTCCCAAATGAGCGGAGCTGGAGAATACTGAAAATTACTTTTAAAATCATGCTTTTTGAAACCTGTGAAGTCATACTGACTGAAACATTTTGCAGAACTTCCTACAGTACTATAGAGAAAACCTTTAAAAATATATGTTCCCCATCCCCTATTGTAAAACACAGATAAAAGTTTACCTTGCATACAATCTCCAGCCCATATGAATTTTCACCACGACTGGAAGCACCTCCGATTTTCTCCACTCTGTTGATTACACCTAAAGATGCATCTAGGACAAAAGGAGGGTCCTGTAGACAGTTGAAATTTGTGAGTTTAAAAAGGGGAGGGGGAAAAATCCCCAGCTCCTTCTCCCTTATGTCTCTATTCCCAAACATATAGCCACATTTCACACAGAAATACTCTCAAACGTTTAACACCTAGGTCAAAGACTGAAAAGGTAGCAAAAGTAGAGTATTCAAAAGCTTACCCGTTCCATGCTTTTAAAATACAGCCTATAATTGGTAACAGTAAGGGTTCCTCTGATTGCTCCAGTGAAGGGGCAGATGTAAGTAACATCCTTAGCTTAAGAAAACAAAACAAAAAAAGAAGACAAGAAGACGTTGTTAATTCCACGGTTAATTTATGGGAGGAAAATTATGCCAGCAACAAAATTTGCGGGCTCTACCTTGCAGATCATGAAATTAAAACAAGCTTAATCTGTGGTTCTAGCCTAGAGCTAACTTGCAAATTTCAGTTCTGTGGAGAAGGTAGAGTTTGGGTAGAGATAGTACCATCACCCAGAATCGAATCCTACATTTGCACAGAACTGCTACCCCTGTCAACAGGCCAGTGTTTGGTGCGAACTGTTTGCTCTTACTGCCAGTAGCTAAGAACATCATGCATGAAAAGAGGAAACCACTCCTGCCTGGATGCACACATGTGAAACTGACAGCAATCTGCATAAAAGCTCAGGATTGTGCCCAAGATGGTTTGTGCCCCCAGGGGCAGGAGAAGGCAGTTCTCGTACATGTGGTTTTTAGGAAGCCTGGGTCCTTCTGCACACCTTTGCATGCAGAGTCAACCCTGGGATGAAGACCCTCATGCTAAAAGGCAGCAGAGCTCCAGTGATTTGCAGGAACCATGAATCTGTGAAACACCCAGCTGCCAGGGATCTTGGGTCTGAAGTCAGCGATCAAGTTACTCTGCACAATTCAATTATTTTCCAGCCTGAGTGATGGTGACTCAAAACAGTCCCCTTCTTAAAAGGCCTCAAATGTTTCTCACTTGTTCCAGCAAAAGGCAAGAGGTGCTGCTGGCTTTCCACAGCAAACACCTCTCCTAACTACCCTTCTGTTTTATATCAATTAAAAATGCCAAGATTTAAGTTGTTGCCTCCCCACCTCTGCTGCCTCTCACGTCTTCTGCCATTGAAGCAGTTGTCTGGCTGTGTTGTGGCAATGGTTTACAATATCACCAACAAGTAATGACACCCCTCAAAAACACAGAGGAGACTCTGAGCTGCCAAATCCATAAAAAAAATCCCTGGATCATCTTAATAACCTCATGTCTCCAAGCTCTAAGGGACCCATTTTCCAAGGGCTGTGTCAGGAGGACGGCTCGCCTCCCACCCAGGAGACAGCCACCATGAATGTGAGGTGTGAGGCTACTGGGGTGTCAGAATGGGATCTAAATTTCCTCCACCTTTATCCCATGAGATTTAGCCCAGAGGGGGAGAGAGAAGTCTGTTTTACTCCAGGGCACTGGCAACTCATATAAATAAATCCTCAAGTCAGCTTTGCTCCTGCCTTGTCTTCACTGACTCTCAAGATCTGGATGTGGAGAAAGATCCTTAAAATATCAGAAGTGAGTGATTCAGAGCAAAATATGTAGCACACAAAATCTCACTAAGAAGAAATAAAATATACACTCCTATAAAAAACTTGCTAGTAATTCTATTATTTATTTATATAAATATACATGTATTTGTTTGAAGGACAATTAAACACAAAATGCTTATAGCCATTTCTAATTAAACCAAGTGTTTCATTAGTCACTTCTTTTCAAAGACTACTTTGACAGAGGTTTGAAAGCAGACTCAGGAAGCATAACAAGGGTGAGGGCAGCCTGCCTAGTTTTCCACTGGAGTTCCCATTATTCAAAATGTAATTTTGAAATGCTTAAAAAAACCCCAGCAAAATCCACTAATAAGAAAAGCGTGCATTTACATCTGAAAAGGAACAGGATTTCTGGGTAAAGAGGGAAGGTGCTAGAAAAATGTCTTCCAGGTAAGGAACCCCAGGCACGATCTCAAACACTGGCCTTGCCAGCTTGTAAGCCACACCGCCCTTCACATTTGCATTTTATTAGCCTGGTTTCCTAAGGAAACAATTTTACTTAATTACACCGCGCATGTACAAACGTACCTACACACATGGCTTGTCTGACCTTAACCCTGCCACAGCTGTGTGATTTCAGCAGTCTCTACTTGATAAACAGGCATCTCCAAGGCATTAAAGTGCTTCACTCTTTGTGAGAATGAATGCCAGGTATAAGAGAGAGGTTGTAGTGGTGCTATCACCACGGGAAAGCCTAATGAGCACAGCCTTTGGTATGTATAAGAAAATACCTGTGGGAGAAAGAAACTGGAAACCAGATTTACTAATTCCCCTGCTTGTGGAATTCCTGTCTTTTACAGGCCAATCTTACCCTAGATTATTGGGTTGGCTGAAAATATTTTTTCTTCCCTTCCCTGTAAAATACAAGGAGCATTACATTTGCCTTTCTTCACACTTTTAACAGGAAACAATTATTGCTGATGAATAACAAAGATTTCCTTTCTGCTGCCTTTAGCTTCTTGCTGGAACAGGCAGCTGCTGTCTGGGCTACTCCAAAAGCCACCCAGTCTTCCAGATTTACGTGGCTCATCACACCATTTTCCAACAGATAACTCTGGTATCTGGTAACTCTGATCTCCTAAACCATTTCCTAGGAACCCTTCAAAATACTGCCTCACTGTCACTGCTAATTGCATCTGTAGAGTGAGTTAGATATCAGTCTGCAGTGTATGGTTGGAGTACGAGTTCAAAGTCCTTAAGAGGTCGAGAAGAAGATTAATCATTGGAGTGGGTTGTTTGGAGGTTTTCTTGCTTGTTTTTGTATTGTTGCTGATGGGTGCTTTTTTTTTTTTTTGGTGAAGTATTTTCAGTTTTCACGTTTTGATTTTTTATGTTTAGGACTGAAGTTACACTCTTCCTTATCATCTTAAGAGGAAGGTAACATGTTAAAAAAGCAAATGCAAAATCTTTCACAGAAAATTCATCAAGAGGCTTACTGAAGCCTTCAGAATGGAGAGCATCAGCAAATCTGACGCGTGTCAGGACGTCTGGATGAGAAAAGAAAAATCCCATCCCCCATCACAGTAAGTTCCCTGCAAAAGCACTGTAACCTTTCCTAGAGTTCAGGACAGAGATTCCCCATGTAATTGTGCTGTGCCAGCCAAGGAAGTTACCCTGTGGCAAGGACAAACTGAAACAGCAGATCCGTGTCCCATCAGAAGGCAGCAAATGCAGAGCTGTACAACTCACCCCATCACTCACGGTAAGAGCGTTGAATTGCTTTGTACTTGCTACGTGCTAAAAGCAGACATGGTTACCTTAGCCCATGTGATGAGCAATTGCTCAACTAATGAAACAACCTGATCGTGGTTCCCAAAACATCTGCAGTTTGCTGTTGTTGGTCAGTGACTGCCAAGATGTTTTGCTCTACGGATATTCTACTGTTTGTCAGCAAACAAGGAGAAATTTCCTCTTCACATACCCATGTCTTTAATGGTTTCCCCAGGCAGCAAAGGTGGCTCCTCCATTTCAGCCAATTTATTAGCCTCTCTCAGGACCTAGGCAAAAGATACAAGAACAAACAGAAATCCATTATGTTTTCATAAGCCAAGAAGTTTACACTTACAGACCAACAGTATCAAGGACAACAAATATTCAAAGATCATGAAATACTGCTTAGGGTCTCTTCAGAGGTCAACACCAGGCACTGTGCTTTGGCAGCACACCTCCCAGGTGTCCTTTCATGCTCCAACTTTCTCTTGCCCAGGTCTCCTTCACAAGTCAAATTCTCTTGCAGTTATGTGCAGTGCCAAAGGAATCAGTTCCTTTCCCAGATGAAGTGCTCAGCAATTATCATGATGACATCAACTATTCAGCAGAGCAATTTCTAGTTTACACTGAGGTAAGTTGAAAAGGACACCTTGGTTACTCCACTGTGCTCTGTGAGGGTCCCACAACAGCAAAAGTCTTGACTTGACTCAGTTACAAACGTACTATTTTGACAGGCATATATAGGAGGCAAAAGTGGTGGGGTTTTTTTGTTGTTGTTGTTTGGGTTTTTTTTGGCTGCCAAATGACCCCCTCTTCACTTTCCTTTGGGTTCATGTTATACCACAGGGCATGATTTCTCAGACCTATGATTTACACAAGGGTTTTCACAAGAACAGCTGCTACCATGTGCAGATGGACATTTTAGGAAAGAGTGGCTGCAACTAGGAAAACTAACCTGAGGTCTAAACCTATAAGAACTAGGAGTGAAAAACAAATATAAGTGATCAAGGTTAGGGCCAAGTCTATGTGGCCAAATGCAGAAGGATTTAGTGATGTTGTCCACGCCTCAAACTGGACAAATGACCACAACCTCAGCAGTACAGTTTGCTCAATCTCTTAACACAGACAGTCCAGACTCTGCCTCATGCTATAGGAACCACAAAACTTTGGTTGGCATGTGTCCCACCTGGTGAAGACAGGCAGAGGGAGCTCACTGCTGCTCACAGCTGAATGTTCAGGCTCACCCAAAATGTTTTATCATAATGCAAGGAAAGAGAAAAATAATTGCTTCAATTTGGTATTCAGGAAATCCCTGCAAAGAAAATTCAAAGACATAGCCTAGAGTGGCATTCTAGAACCTGACACGTCTGTGGTCAACTTTCATGTAGGATCAAGCCAGAGGGAGAGCCTCAGGGAAGAAAAATTCCCCAAACTATGCAAAAAAATTGGAAACAAACCCAAAGAAAGCCCTTGCCACAATAAGAGCACATTCCAGCATTTTCACACAACAGATTGATGCATAGATGAAAAGATTAACAAGATCAAAGCCTTCTTGAGAACAAGATGTACATTTTTAAAAATGCATTCAAAAGACTCTTAGAAAAAAAAAATTAATAATAAAAGCAATTACAGTCCCTAACAGAAACCTCACAACTGCACCCACTTAGATCAGGTCTTACCAGTGAGGCTGCCAGAGCAGCTGGGCTGGGGAACGCAGGATGAGTAAGGAGAGGTCACCATTGACAGAACTCACACTGGCAGCAACTTGCTGGGGAGCTTCTCTACCCCCACATCAGCAATATCAGTAAAAATAAGGCTTTGCTGGTATAATGAGCAGAAATCAATGTTGAGGACTTCTTGTCAGCACAGCTGTGCTGGCCAAAGATCACACACCCCATCAAAGCCCTGACTGAGGGCCTCCCTGACAAAAGCCTGTGATGTAGGCCCACTCTCAACTCCTGTGTGTCCAATTCTGCGCTTGAGTAACAGCCCTGAAATTAGCAGGATAACATCTGGATTATGATAAATGAGATGGAGGCTTCTGGCTAATTAGCCCATAAGTGGTGGTCATCTTTTTGGCCTTTTATCTTGGAAGGACATTAGTGAAAATACACTCTGTGTTCAGAACACGATCACAGTTTCTTTGAGAAGGTCCGTACCCCACGCGGGCAGCAGCTGCTGCCAGGATCACTTTGGTCAACAGCTGGACTCGCTGCTCTCCTGCAGATGTCAGCGGGAGCACGGCCAGCAGTAAACGTTTGGGGGACTGAGTTGTATCTTATGCCAAAACAAATACCTTGAGCCAAAACAAACACATAGAAAGCACTCGGCATGACAAACATCTGCTGAGGTGGCATAGGTGGGCAGTGCTCAGGTGGGTTTTAAACCTGTCCTGCAAGGGGGGGAGAGAGAAGGAGGGAATAGGCGAGCAGTATGAAAGACAAGGACCTCCATGTCAACACCATTCTCTAAAGACAAGATTGAAAGCGATTTTTGATTTTAAAAGTGTCTCTTGTAAGTCTAATAAAGTCCATCTGCTCACTCACACTTCTCTGAAATGTCCCCAGGATCAGAGGAAAGGGTCAGCAACCCAAACCCGTGCTCACTTCAACACAGGGCGACAGACGGCTGGCTTCCTGGAAGCACAGCACTTCAAGGTCAGCCTCCTTGCCTCCCCTCTTATTATTTCTTTTTTTTTTTTTTTGCTACAGTCTTGAGGACTAAACTCATTTTCACCACTCCTGAAGTGACTTCAGCACAGTACCTAGCTCAGGTAACAAAGCACTGACTCCACGATGATTTCAAAGTCGGTGCAAGCACATAACCCCTGGACAACACTCCTCCTTCCCATGAGGCTGAGACAGACATGGTTAGAAAGCCCAGGACAAACACTTGTCTGCTGTGCCAGTCTATGCACTGTCTGCTCAGCGCTAGATTTTGAATGAGCCTCTAGCTGGAACATAGGCACTTGAAACCCATCCTGGCAGAAATCAAGAAATGCATGGTAGGCATTTTCCGGAAACCCACCTCCATCAATGGCTCCTTAAAATTGATTTGGGGAAATGCAATCTGTGTGGGGCTGAGAATGCAGGCAGCAGGCAGGAGAAGAGCCCTGCAGCACCACTGAAGGACAGGGGCCAGCAGCAGGTAAGAGAAGTGGCTGGATAAGAGGAATTTTGGAAACAGATCAAGGAGAAAGAATGGTATGAGAGGATGCACACGAGGCTCTGAGATGACGTCAGTGTCATAAATGGGCCCTTTGCTCCTTATATGACTAAGGAGATGACATGAAAAGCCCTTCCATCTTACTGCCAATCCTCCTCTCCCCCTCAAAATCCAAAAATGGTTCATTAAACTGTGAGAAAAATCTTTTTTTGTACATTAGCCTATTTTCAAGACTAAAAATAACACTCTTGGGCCCAAATTTAGCCCTCTGCAAACCCTACAAAATTAAATTAAGAGCACCGGTAAGGCGAGGAAGCAGGGAAGAGAGCCAGGGACACGACTGCAGCAGCCTGGCTGCAGGGGGGGCACGGCAGCTGCTGATACATAAATGCTATTGAGGCAGGTACCACACATGCCTGAGCTGAAATGTGTCACCTCTGTGTGCCTCAGCCTTTTAAATTGTTCAGTGGGAATAAAACCAAAGAATTCTTAGAAATCTGCAACGAAGAACACATCCAGAGCTGGGCAAATCATTATTATTTAGGAATAGGACCACAATGACATACAGTCGCACACGGCTCTGTCTGTCACAACTAAGATAATTTCTGTAAGAAACAATGACCAAAAACCAGTGGAATACTCTGCCTTGCCTCTAAGTCGAACAAGGTTTCGTTATCTTTTCCCCAGAAAAATTTTATGCTTGGTAACTGAATCTCTGGAGGAATGAAATCCTGTTACACACCAGAACAGCCCTTATTTCTGTCTTCTTTTACCAAGTAACATCATCTACGTATCCCACCTGTCAGCAGCTCTCCCACTAGATGAAACAGCTCTCTAAGAGCCTGAGAATGGGAGTACCTTAGAACCTAAACACAAGTCCTGGATCAGCTTAGAGGGTGTGAGGACTTCGTGCCACCACCTACCTTTGTCCTCTGCTCAAGCAGCGACTTGGCAGAACAAACCCACACTGCTACATTCAACAACCACTTCCCTACTCCAGGATCCCACCTTGTGTAAGCTCCTGCACAGTCACTCCCAGCTCAAGGTGCAGAGCTCCCTCATGCCCTCCCAACCACTGCCCCCAAGACAGGGAAACTGCTGTTTTGTTGAGGCAGCCTCCAGATCTGAGCAACAGAATATCACCTCCTTTGCTTGCATGTATAGGGTCAGGGAAAGAGATTTAGGTCCTGCTAAAAAGGTGAGACTGCTGCAACTCAGGGTAAGTTCTGGCAAGTGGTCTCCAACCACATGTTCACGCTGCCTCTTAACACAGCAGCCAGCATGCTGCTACACAAATCCCTCTCCTGGATGATGTGCATGCAGAATTCATGCACACAGCTCATCCTGAGCAGCTGCAGCCAAGCCGGGGTGGTACAGAGTTGAATTGCAAGCACACTCTATGCACAGGGTCTTAGAGGTCTGGGCACCACTGAACGCTGATCCAGAAGGACCTGAGAGGGTACGTGACACTCTAAATTCAGGGTTTGCTTTCTGACATTGAACAAAACAGCTGACGTGTTTTCCTGCTGTACTGCCGGGTGAGGCGCTTTCCTACCAGCGATGCTGCACAGCCCGGCTGACAGCCCCCATCCTGAGCCAGGACTGCCTCCTCCCACCCACCCTGCCAGCGCTGTCATTGCTTCAGTGCCTAGTTCAGTCAACATGCCTGGGTCCACTTTATGGCTTTTATTATGGAAGTTTTCCATAACCTGGATCATTCTGCCAGGACTAGCTTAGGGTGTGACTGCAGGAGTGAAGGTGAGCAAAACCCCATCAAGAGAAAGGGAGCAGCTTGAACCAACCAGAGAGAGAGTAACTTTATCCCGGGACACTGCACAAGCCTTCCAGTAACGAAGATGCATGAGGAGTCTCTCCTAGCCATTTACCAGTTACTCTTTTTTTACTTTCTCCTGAATATTTGAGTGCTAAAACCCACAAAGGTCAGATTGTTTGGCTTCATGCAACTTAAGGGGAGACGGGTTTGTGTTACCAAACTGTTGTGTAACAGTCTTCCCAAGTCTGCTGAGATTCTTCTATCCTCAATCACAATAAAAATGAGCAAAAGGAATCTTTTTTGGCTTAGATAATATTAAAATGTACCCTTTTTGCAATTTTCTTTTTCTTTCCTCTGAGTTAATCTCTCCTTGGTAACCTCCCACACACTCCAAGTCACTTTGCACATTTTGAACAGAGTTGTTGTGCATAAAGCCACAGCACTGGTACGGCATGTTCAACCTGACAGCACGAACACCTTGCTCCTGTATTACTCCCTTCTCCAAAATCATGTCTGCTCCATCTACTGAGAAGACAAGCTCTCCAAGCTGGGAACTGCTTTTGTTCCAGCTACACAGTCCTGTTTTATATCTCCTACAGCAGTAAGGCGGTCGCTTAACTAGTCCCTTGACATAGACATATATAACCTGCCTGTACAGACAAACATTGCACACACACAAAGCAGGTTCTGCAGCCCCGGAACTCAGATTTGGTATGCCTCTGTCTACCTCGTGAGCATGCACTGGTCAGCTGCAACAGGTGAAAGAGACGCTGCAGGGACAGGAATGAGCATGTTGTACGCGTACAAAAACATACAGAGAGAATGTGAAGAGTTTAAAAAAAATGGATCTTTTCAAATCACATGTGAAATATGGAATTTCAACAGCCAAGTGAGAAGTTTAATCTCCTATAGGAAAATATCACCGTGATACTTCACATTTAAAGGACTACCTGGGAATACTCTGGTTGTACTTAACACATCTAAACTATATTTAGCTCCTTTTTTTTTTTTAATGTCTTTGTCTCAAGAAATGGAAAACTATTAAACGACCTCCTTAATCACCATTTTTGCCACTTTGCAGGCAGGGTAGTCAGTAAGCTGCAGGAATACCCATTTCACCTGAAAGTGGAGAGGTAGATCTGCACCGGTCCCCCTAGGCACCGTACCAATTGGTGAAAAGCAGGACAGCAGATGCACCTTTAGGATAAGCACCCTTCTTCCCACTGAAGGCTAAGAACTAGGGAAAAGGAATGTCAATGCAGACCTGGAAGGGCAAATCCCAATTCTGGTCCTTCCTTGTGGTCAACATAGCAAAACCCAATCTCCTGGACACTGGCAAACAACTGAGCAATAAAACCCTGGGCTTTTCAGAGAAGTACAAACGCGCTGTGTGCGGAGAGGCAGCAGGGAATGAACCACATCAGATACAAATACTGCATGGATTTAATTTAAAAAGGCATGACTCCAAAGCTTGTAGGACAGGTTGTCTTAGCTAAGGTATAAAAGACAGCTTTTGTGTCAGAGCTGGCTCTTGTTTGCTGTCACAAAGAACCGCATAAGGGAGATCAGCCTTCCTGCAAAGACTTAGCCATAGGATTAGTTTTACATACTTGATTAATTTATTACCTTTGTTTGTAAATTAATAGCAAAACATATAACTAATGCTTCTCTGCTTTAAATTCCTTTTGGGGGTCTCAAGGCATATTCACCTGTTCCTTCCCCTGAATTGCCCTACCACTCCATCCCTTTCCTCTTTCATGACTGTTTCCATCAGTCAATCAACGAAAGACAGTGCCACTATGGCAGGTGCATCAAGATTTGTCATTACTCCAATGATGGTGTAAAAATGTCTGAAACAAAAGAGAGAGAGAAGCTCTTTCCTTTCACGCCAGGAAAAAATCCCCACAGAGCTCTAATTCTGTCCAGTTCACATTAACAGCAGCTGCAGAACCAACACAAATCTGTGCAGAAACAAGATGAGTGTGCTTCTTTAGGACAGTTTTTCACTGCATAGGTTTCTTCTCTAAATGAAACATTTCTTACAACAGGAAAAAAGTGCATATTTTCCTAGCATTTTACTCCTAAGGTGCTTCTGTCCTCTCAGTGCTCAACCAACAGGACCAGAACAGAAGCCATGTGTACTTGACTGCAAACGTTTCACTACTTTGAGGAGAATTTCAGCTGCCATTTATGGCTATCTCAAGTGTACTTTGACAAGATTTGTGTGCTAAGAACCCTACTGGAAATGCAGTAAAACATAAATCGAGAAAGTAAATGGACTTTGTTGATTATTTTTAAATCATTAAGAATACCACAGCAGAAAGACTATGGGAAAGAACAGAAATATATCTGCCTGACAGAGGCACAGGGACTTTTCTGAGGATTATGACCAGATGGCCTGAAAAACTATGTTAGAAGCATTCAGAGCTGCAATATATTAATTGCAGGGAAATGCTTTATGTCTTATTCCTCTGAGATATTAAAAGTTCATAGGGGAAAAGACAAAACACCATGGACACAGATCATTTCAGAAGAGTACACAAAAAATCAAATATACCATCCAAAGACCCCATCAAGCCCATTCCACCCCTAAGAGAGCACTTGGCCAAAGGCAGCCTCTTAGCTTGGTTAAAAAGAAAAAACACAAGAAGTACTTAAGTTATCAAAAAATGTTCTGACAACAGATCATGTACTACACTCCCCTAAAGACAGCAATAACACAAAGTACAATGCAACTGCCTTTTAACTATGCCTTCCTGACACAACTGAAAAAAGACATCACAAACTGTGATCTCTACCTACCATACATGTTTTGAGAAAGCATAAAAGTGCTTGAGAAATCACTTGCTTACTTACCACTGTCTTGAAAATCTTTAAAAGGAAGTTGAAGATTATTGTATTTAAAAAAAAGAAATACAGTCCCCAAAGTAATATAAAGGGACTCCTCTGCAGGAGGAAGCAGCCACCATGCAGTGTTTCCCTGGGGTTTTCTGCTTTCTTTCCACGATGTTCTTCTCCACTCAGACCCGAATGTCCAGTGATGAAGAACAGCCTCTCTGGGTTCCCTGGGCTGCTGGATCTCCTGGGTCCTCGCTGCACAACTACAAGGCAAAGCTTAGAAGCTCAAAGGAACACATTGTTGAGGGCCACTCGTCCAACCACGGCTGGCTTGTCTCTTCAAGTTTGTATGGCTTGGTGCCTCAAGACAATTCTCTCATTAGGCTCTGACAGAAAGTCGTCATTGACTCAACTCAGCAACGCTCCCTGGCACAGAAGGTTGCAGATATTATCTATTCAGACAAGTCCAACATTTTTTAGTACAGAACCTTCTTCACTGCCAAGGGTTCCACATATGTCTCAAACCACAACGCCTCTGTTCTCCACGGGCTGCTCAAAAACTTTGGACAGCACATTAGCTTGACTCTATCCTTTATTTTTACTGACTTTTGTTTAGCAAATAACCTACATACAAAAAGAAGATTAAAAGTTTCAAGGAAACCATTAAACCAGTTCAGTGAATTTCCCATCAACAGTCTTAAGTGACAGGAAAAACACTCTGACCAAAACCAGAGTTATAACTACCAACTAAAATAAGTCACAGAACGCTGCCTCCATTACTAAGAATTTCACTTTTGATTGATACAGATAATTATATATTTATAATGAGCAAACAATCATGCAGAGGGGAACAAAGATGTTTCATTCTGTGCAAAAACGTCTACAGAAAATCAAATCTTGGCAGGCACTGCATGCAATCAGAAATCCATGTACTCCCTTTAAATACCATGCTTGTTCATTCCTGTCTGATCTGTCCTTCAGTTTACAAAACTGTAACTAACAGGGAGCAGGGGGGGGAAAGGCACCTCTTACCTGATTTTACTCAACAAAAAGAAAATTCTTGCACTTTGTAGCTAGGAGAAATATGGCAGTTGATTAGGAAGAGATTAAAATATTTTTGAGAACATATGAAGGCCATTTGCTCATTCTCCTTAGCTTTCCATCCCTAATAGATGGCAATCATAAATGCTTCCAGAGATTTCTTTCACTGTGTGTTACTCCATATTCAAGCATTTAGGTACCTCTATAGAAGAAAAATTAGCAATGTTTGCTGTCTTTGCTCTTTTCTAACTAGATGAGAACTTAGGGAGTATTATTTCCTTGTAAAGGAGACAGAAAACTGACTGCATCTGGCTTTTTCCCCTATCTAATTGGCATGAAATCAATATTTTTCAACCCAGAGGTTGGCTTTTCTGTGGGTTTGTTTCCTTGAAACGGGGAGGTGCAGAAAAGGACTTACTGGGGAGAGGTGAAAAGAGGGGACCAAGATTTTCCATCTCTTGGGATATTATAAAATGAGAATTGCTATAGTTCGTATGAAATACGCAGCATTTACTAGAAACTGGATTCCTCAAAAAATGTGGCAATGGCAGGGGCTAAATTCCAGTCACTGGCAGGGCTGTCCTGGTATGACCACACTTAGGGACAAGAGCATCATTCATTCTCCAGAACCAGTCCTTTGTGCCTTTGTTCATCAACAGCTTAATGCTCCAAAAAAAGGAAGCCCATTTCCCCCAGGCACACACACGCAATTTGTATGGTCAAAATCAGAATTTCAATACAGTTAAAATATGCTTCCCTGTAAGATTTCCTTACTTCTCTGCTGCTGCTCTTTAAGTTCCTCTGTTTGACACTTTTGATAACATAAAGCACTGCCTGTTCTTAGATTTGGCCCTTGGACTTCGTCCCTGTGTACAAAGGGACCTATGGAAATACTACTGGCAGGTCAGGTAAAGGCCACTTCTGCCTGCAGAGCTTCTACTCCTGTATAGACACAAAAACGTGAAGTGCACCTCCATGTGAGAACAGAACCAAGCAATGATGCAGAGAAATATACAGTCAAGTCTTCACACAGTGAGAGTAAAAAGATGAACAGTTTATTCAGTTTCACCGCTGCATCACCAGCTCACATGTAGCCAAGTGTTTTGTGACCACAGGTCAATTATCTTCACCATCTGGTGCCTCGTGCAATGCAGTCTGTAACTTAATAGCAGTCACAGTCCAGTGCACCGGGAAGGAAGGCTCCCAGCATGGAAAACATCTTTGCATCTGCTATGAACTAGGCTGCTTACAGGCAGTCCCATACAAAGAGTCAAGGGCTGGGCCAAAACAGGAATATTTATCTCCATATATTATCACAGAGCTGACTGGCAGGGCAGAAAGTCTTCAACTACCATGGAGGAGCTTAGGCAGAGGTTTTGTCATGATTTAGTGCTTCCACGCCAACATCACTCACTGACTGAAAAGCCCCTTAAAATCAAAACTGAAAAACATTGCTTAAATGAGTGCTTAGAGTTTAAAACGTTATGTCACTCTCTAAACCCAGCTCTTGTCGAACATGTGTTACACATAACCAAAGCCTGACACACTTCCTGCATTGGCAGGGAGATGGTAATGGAAAAGCACACTGAGGTTAGTTTTAGTGATTTACAGCAAAGGATAGAGGGGTGGGGGGAATCACATCTTTCTTCAATATGTTTTTCTACTAACAATATACGTGTTTGACATAAACCTAGTCTAAGCTACTTTGCACAAAAGCTAGAATAAAGCAAGAATAAAGGTGGCAAAGTCAGTGACTGGAATTTCAGTTAATCCTGCCCAATATCACCTGAGGGACAGGATTTACCTCAATTTTAGAAGTCTCTATCTGGAGATATTACTCTGCACTCTCTCTACAGTCAGAAGAGAAACACACTAGGTTCTCAAAACAGATAAAAGTGCACCTTTACTCAAGCCCAGTTAAAGCTGGGATCCATAGGAATCACCTGCTGCCCCTCAAAGCATGTTCTCAACATCTGCACCAAGGGCTTCTCTAGCTCAGCTCCACGACATTCTCACCTAACATAGGCATATCCTTAAAGCTGAGATAGATCAGACCATAAATGATCTATGTCCTTCTCTTGAGCACAAAGGAATTGTGGTTGGCTAGCTTGAATGCAGGCTTGCCTGAACAGATTTAATCCAGGAAACCTAAGGAGACAGCAAGAGTATCCACTTACTGTCTTGGAAGGAAATACTCCTTCATATACCTTTTGTCATGCACCAGCTATGTATCTTACAAAATAAACCACATGGGCTTGTCTACAGTTTCTGACCATACATGTAAAAGATAACAAACTAAGGTTACACAAAGCCACTCTGTTTTCTTCCCAATTCTAACCTTCAAGTCCTGGGAATGCTACACTAATATTCTTGCATCTCATGCATAAACCTATTGTAAATCCACCAATTCATCATGTATTAAAGAAGAAAATCACTATGTAGGGAACAGTCATGAAGGATGGGACATATGCTTATACAGTATTTTGTCTGGACTTCAGAGGAGTATCAGGAATCGTGGATATTACTGTTGCCCTCAAAGGGGAGAATAGTTCAGTGGTCACAACAGCAGTGCTAAAAGCAAAGATTTGAAAAACTTTTTCTAGAGGCTGCACAGCTAAGCAGGTGATATAGGGATCTGCTGTAGTTTCCTTCTTTCTAGGTGCAAGAAGCAATATAAAGAAAACAACATATGAGTTTCCATCCTTTGGTTTAAGCTTTTGCTGCATACAATCCAAAAGCAAATACAACAGGCCTCAACAAATTATCAGGCAAAGGTACTGTGCAGCAGGCTCTGCTGGCCACATCCACTGCTTCTCAACTACAAATGAACAGGATCCAACCCTGTTATAAGAGCTACTCCAAAGCCTTGAACATGGTAAACTTCAGGCATTATCCTACAAAGCAACAGCTACTTAAAAATTAAAATCCGTACTGATAAAAGATAGAGCATTAGCAAGAAGACTTAAGACACATCTCCTCATATGCACAGGAGAAAAAACTGCCTACAGGACTTAGGAGCAAGAAACTCACTGTATTTTATTAACCACCAACTTCCCAGATCTGTAACAGCTATTTATACACTCCAATTCCTTTGGCAAAGTTGGATTTAAGGTGTTTTTAACATCTCAGCCCAAATTACAAAGCATCTATGGATTTCCAACTCCATTTTCACTTCCAACTACTTCAGTCCTGTTCTTGCCTGATCTATAACTTATGCTAAAACATATGGCAGTGTATTTGCTAAAAAAATCCCTCCAACAGTATATACTCTAAATCATTTCTAAACAGCTTCGGATTTGAGATCAGGAAGGTGGTGGAAGAAGAACCTAACACTGCTTTGTTGTTCTTCTGTTGGGGTTTTGGTTTGTTAGTTTTTTCTTTTTTTTTTTTTTTTTTTCATTTTTTTTTCTTTTTGTTTGATTTTTTTTTTTTTTTTTTTTTCTTTATTTTTTTTTTTTTTCTTTTTCTTTTCTTTTTTTTTTTTTTCTTTTTTTCTTTTTTTCTTTTTTTTCCCCCCCACAAAACTAACTGAAGCAGCCAAAAGTTATTTAGAGTTGGTTTATGAAGTGAAAATTCTGTAAACTTTCTACTGGAAAGGCAATTTAATCTCAGTTCCAGATACTAACATGCTCAATAAACGTTAAAAAAAAAAACAAACCCAAACCTTCATAAAGGTTATTATTAAATACTTCGGAGAAAGATTTAGGAAAAATACTGCACATGCATTCAGTAGGAATCCCCAGTGGTTCTCTCATTTACCTCATTACCCACATGTGAGCACACACACAGAGTGTTAATTGCACTCCAAAAGAAAACTGCAGGAACAGACTGCAAGAAATTAGGTGGGTCCTTCCCCTGGTTTCCTCCTCCCAATGGACGCCTACTATTCTTCTAAAAATTCCCCACAGAAAAAGAGAGTGCTAATTGTAGCTATCACAAAGTGTTTTTCCATCGTCATGGAAGTTTCATTCCTAAATTTGAGCCAATGCACACGCAGCGGCAGAGACCAAAGAGAGGTAGGAGTGATGCTGAATCCACGCAGCAATTCACTCTAGCAGCAAAAATTTAAACACACAACAAGATCATAATCCCATAACTGGCATATCCACTTCAAAATCCTGAAAAGCTTATTTTCAGCCTCCTAAAGCTAACTGATGCAACACCTTCCTGTGAAAACATTTCACAGCCCAGGCACTTGCCACCCATACCACGGAGTTATCACAAAATGCATCAGTTCCCTCTTCAGGGCTTGTTCTCTTACATTCTTCCAGGAACAGTGTGGGACCTCTTTTTGTCCCACAGTAATGAGATGCTTAGCTCAAATCTCAGTACCTGGTAACGCTTGGGAGTTCACGCTGTCTTGGGCCAATGAAAGCTGCACAAGATGCTCGGGCATGTAAGGAAAGAGCTAGAGCAGAGAACATGCTTGTGCCACTGCATCAGTAAATGGTGCTGCCTCATCTGCAACACCCAAGGCAAGGCCACATCTCAGAAAGTTCGAAGAAAATAGCAAAAACAATCAGGACCCTAAAAAAAATCTCTCATATAACTGACTTTCAAAACTTGTGGAACTGTCACATGACAGAGGTGTCAATTTGAAGAAAACCAGACAAAGAATGACAAGCCCTGGGAAAGAACATCCATTGTCCTTAAGACCTGAAAGAATTCGGCACGTGCTGACCACCACTCATAATTACTATTCTTTTTGGGAGCTGGCACCAGGCTGCAAGAGGAATTGGCCCAGGGAGCCAACAGTAACACTCCAGCACTGACAGTGATGATTTGAGGACAGATGGTGCGTCTGCAGTTGCACTGGCAATATCAACACGAGAGGCTGTACACAGGTAGGGATCATCTGACCCCCAAGAACTGCTCTCCAGCATAAGACACTCTCAGGAATGAGGAGGGAAATGATGAATGCATGAGTTCCTCTAGGAGAATTAAGTCAACTTTTAGCAGTGCAAACTGTCCCTTTTTTCTCCCTATACTCTAATACAAGTAGGAGCATGGGAATGCATTTTCTCCAGGTCTGCCTACCACTGACAAGCAGCCACTTGAGTGTAAAGGAATGACCCAGCCTTACACCTCCACACAGCTGCACTGCAGCCACTCACACCACCTCTGCAAGAGTAAGCTTTAGGTGAAGCACAGAAGATGCACCAAATTGTCTTCACACAGAGCTGATGCAGGTGAAGAGCAAGAAACTTTTTGCCAGCAGAAGCAGGTGCTCACACTTAGCCTGCAGTGACTTTATTGTAAATAAGTAATCCTCTTCTTTTACCATCTCTCCTGAAACAATATTCTAAAATGAAAGTGGAGCAGCATTTGTTCCAACCAAGGCAGAACTTTAGACTGCTTAGAAATAAAAAGAGCGGGCAGGCTGTGAAGAAATCACTCCTGCATATTACAGGAACTGTGGCACAGCATGAAATGATGGGCTCCTAATGGCCTCCAGGAACACCACAGGCATCTTCTGCTTGAAAAAATCTCTCATGCAGCTAAGTGAACATTCCTCTGTGGACACTGTTTTTGACTGCTAGCGAGTACAGAGGCCCTGCTGAATGGCAAACCAGACAAGCTGAGGAGAGCTAGAATCCCTGCCCAGACAGCTTACAGTTCACACAGACAAGGTGACAAAAGGGAGGAAAGAGTCACAAGACACAATCAGGATTGCAAAGAAAACACGTTGAGCCATTCAACCACCGGAAGGGAAAGACAGCTTCAATTCTAAAAAGGAAATACTGGCTTGTGATCTGCTTCTAAAGGTAATCCTCAAATGTCACAAAAACTGTGAGAAGATGAGATGCACATCAAAGCTGAAAAAGGAATTGCACATATGCAAACCTCAGTAAAAAATTAAATAAGAAAATAAGTTTAATTTTTTGTGTAATATATATATATAATATTATACAGTTAGAGCCGTAGCAGAATTTGCAATCTTATTCATATCAATAAGGCACTTAGCCTCAGCCTAAAAAAGATGTTTTCTATATGTTAGAGTGACTGAACATCCTGACTTCACAGGGTAAAAACTTCAGACACATTACAAATTTCCATTCCCAGGCGTGTTCAGAAGATAACCTTTTGTATCCATAGGCAAAAGGTGCAAACTATCATAGAATGCACATAAATTACTGATTAATTTCTAAATTTTAGCTTAAAATTGGCTAATAAGCTGCCTTTAGAAAGAAACATTCATATTCTTGTCACTTACAAACAGGTGGACTCTCTGTTATTAATTATGGGTGACTGAGACAACACTCACGGGATGAAAAATCATCACGGTTGTCAAAACAACTAGCTTTGTACTCAGAGATTTTTATGCAATTTTACTGTGCTTACATTTTACAAAGATTCTCAATCACAGCTGAGAAATGCTCAAGTTGTTACTAGAATGTACCAGTGGTACCAGTACTAAGAGTTCTATACTGAGGGACTTTTTTTTTTTTTTTTTTTAAGCTAAGATATATCAACAAACCCCTTGGTCTCATAAGAGGAACATACAGATAGCTTTCGAAACTCCTGACACCAAACTAGAACTCTGAATTTATAATTAAATAATCTAATAGCAGATTTAAAGGGGCCCTGTTTGGGCCTTTTTTATGTCAGAGCAATTCATTGTGACAGAAGATTATTTTTATCAGCTTGGAGATTACAATCTTTCTCTGAAAGAAGGTATTTCCAAGGACTCAGCGTTTACAAACCAGCAGAAGCTCTCAAGACAGAACATTTTGTGTGTATATACACACAAATACACAAATAACAGGAAGAAAAATTATATACAACTGACAGGTTCAGGATTTCACTTACTTAAAGCACCTAAAAGAAAATGGAGCAGCTTTGAAAATTCATCTCCAAGTGAGGATTGCAGAGCCAGCTTTTTCAAGATGAAACAACTTTATAAAGAAGGACATCACACAGTAGAGATTAAACTTCAATTTCACCTGTTTGACTTCAGATCCTTTCAGTAATTTGACTAAACATATTTTGGCATTACTGAAAGCCGACGTTATTTTACCACAGCCAACTCACAGAAGCAAGATGTTCTCTGAAGGAGGTAACATTTTTGTATTTTTTTTCTTTTTTAAGACCAAACATACATACCCTTAAATCTGGAGAGAAGTTGTCTGCTGAGGTGGAGATGGAGTCAGAGGACAAAGCAGAAGCAGATTTGGTGTGAGTGGAATGGTCCGACTGCGACGTGGAAGCACTATAAAGAGAAACAGCAGAGTGTATCAAAACTGTGCTCAAGAAAGTTCAAAAGCTGACATGGCCAGCTACTCACTTACAGTCATATCAGGCATCTTTCACTGTTCCTACCCTTTCCACTCTCAGTTATTCAGCCCTCTGCAGTGCTTTAAGAGAACCTGGTCTACTTGCCATTACCAGGGATTACCAGAGCGTACCCAACTCCTTACTAAAACTCAGCTCAGACTGAGCCAACATTAACAAAACCACCAGCTTGTGCAGAGGAACACACTCAGAGCCTGAAGCTGGGTGAGCAGCTGCAGTGGAGCTGCAGGTTGAGCTCTGTGTGCTGAGAGCCCGAGCCAAGAGGCCAGAATTGCCAACCCTTTGCACAGCCAGGGGCCTGGGGACCTGTGGCCAGCCCGGTGACCGGACACTCAGAGACACAGCAGGAGCCGATGAACCCCAGACCTTCCTGCACCTGGACTGCCAGGGTATCAAAGCCCAGGGTTTCCTTTGTTTGGGGTTCCTCCTTGAAGACAGCAGCTCAAGCTGCTATTTTGCTAATTAGTTATTGTACCACAATTAAATTATTTGAAGCATTGGGATGTCTAAGACTCTGCTGTGGAGACCTGGGGTCGAGACAGCACAAAACCTGGTCTGCCTGTGAGTGTGGGGTGTGTAGCTGCAAAGGGGCTTTGGTCCCAGCTCAGGTGGCGAGAGAGCGACTGTCAGACCGGCTCCTGGATGGTTGGATGGGGAAGTTTCCTTAGCACTGGAACAAATCCTAAACTACAGAAACTAAGGGCCTCCATTTCAGCCCTTCAGATGGGAGATATTAGTGCGCTGCAAGGGGATGAAAACAGACAGACTCCTGAACGCAAGCCAGCACAGCTCCAACCACAGCTGCACAGTGGTGGAAGAAATTCAGAATTAAAACTCTTTTCATCGCACACAACTTTTCTTCTTCAAGGATACATACATACAAAGTTGAGCAGAATTAAAAATACTCTCCCAGCATACATCTCTGGTGATATAAAATGTGATTCGCTAAATAACAAAGCAAAACAAAAATTTTCCTTTTCTATACACTTTTCCTAATATAGCTGTAAACAATTAAAATAAGCTTATATTTTACAGCATTTTTATGCTGCAACCTCTCCTAGGACCCTAGTTGCTTAAAATTAGCATTTGACACTAAGGCTTTTAAAACCCCAGATGGCTGTAAAGAAAGATCCTGTGTGGTACAACGTTACTCCCTGAAGTCACTGTACAGCGATAAATGCTACCTGCGCCAATTAATTCCCACACTCTTATCAACCCCAGAAAGGTTTTAGCTGGATGTAAAGACACTTCTAAGGACCAGCTATCAGACTTGGAAGCCTAGCCTTGGCCAAAGCAGAACACCAGCAGGAGTATTACTGTTACTGCTTGTATTAATTAGACATGTGACAACCCAGAAATAGCTGTATCTGAGCTTCCAAAGGGCCTGGAGATTTGGTAATTGTCTGAGAATTGATTTGCTGCTGATAAACAGCCACCAAAAGGCCAAAATGTTCCATTTTTATTTCTATTCTTTTGAGTTTGGCAAAGTATTACACAGGGAGTATTAAAAACAAAAAGAACTACAGAAAAATTGGGCGCTTGCTGGGAGTTAGGCTGTCTGTTCAAGAATTAAAGAGCACTGGCACTTCTTTCATCCTACGAAGTAGAAACCTCAAAATGGAACCTTCAGGAACAGTAAGAAGTTATTTAAAATAAATGATACTGGTATGCCAATCGATTAGCACAATTCCACTGAATGCACTTGTTGCACAAGGTTCAACAGCTAATCACCGGGCTTTCCAACCTGCTCAATTCCTGCAGTGCTGCCAGGTAAACTCACATCATTCTGGATGGCCAGTGGCACTTGTGCATACAGCTCATGCCACAGCCACCCCACAGTCTCTGTTCAGGCAGAAATTTATCTTGCACTAAAACAGCAAGAACTGAATCCGCAAAACCTCCCATTCTTGTCAATGAAAAGGCCTCATATAAGCACTGTATTTGTGTATAGTTTCACGTTACAGAAAAATTGATACCAAGTGTCTGCTGCTGCTGGGCTGCTCACATTGCCCCCTCCTCTCAACCCAGACTGCACACTGCTGCCATCTCCACTGGGCTGGACGGGCATCCTGGGATGCACGGTTCAATCTGCTGATCCGACGGGGCAGTAAACTATTAATAAACATGAAGAGAGTCTTCTGTTGGGTAACAAGGCTGATTGGATTCATTACATGGCTATATAAATCATCAGATGCAGCACACAGAGAGGGAAGGAATCTGTATCTGGAGATGATGAGGAGGGCTGAGAACACTTTGCGCACGGCAGCCTGCAGGCATGCTAAATTAGGCTTAGCACTAAACCACATTTTTGCATTACTTAAACGAGCTCAGACCCCTTATGTGTTCCCTTGAAACTTCTTTCAGCCTGGCTTCTGCACGGTCAGCCTTCATTTTCCCAGCGCTCACCCTCGCGTTTGCACCCGTTTAATTAACTCGATTTTTAAAAGCACGTTAATAAAAAAAGAAACACTTAATTTAATTATTCCACAGAGCAGCACCCGTTTATTGTACAGCAACCTATGAGGAGATGGTACTTACAGTGTACTTTAAGGTACTCGAAGGTACTTCAAGTTATCAATGAAGAGCAAGCAGCTACTGTAGATGCCTTTATCGTTGGGTGACAAGCCTGACTCCTGCTCGAGAGCCCACTGCGCCTTCTCCCACGGCGGCTCCAGCCGGGGGAGCCAGAGGCTCAGGGTAAGCCTCCAGAAGCCATAACTTCTAGCTCTGTCCCCTTTCAGGGCCCACACTTTTGTGTGTTTAAATGCATTTCAAAGGTCAGCAGCTCTGCTGAGTTTACAGATCCTTTAGCACAGGTCTAAGTACCTAAGGCAGGGCACACCAGCGGCTGACCTGGCCCTGTACCCCACGCAGGACAGCTCACTCAACCAACAACCACTGCAAAATCACAGTAACCCACTGGTAGAAGCGTTTGCATCAAAAATGTAACGTCCTTTAGAGACAGAAAAGGGAGCTGGAAAGACTGGACAGGTTTAGTGGAGGGTGCTAGTCTCTCTGCCTCAGAGCTAGGACAAGCTAGACCCAAACAGCTCCCAAGAGCTGTCTGTCTAACCTGCTCTGAACAGCTCCCAGGGAGGGAGAGAGCTAACAAAAGGATCAAAATAACACCAGTTTTTCTGCTGACAACTTGTCTGCCCAGGTATATTCCCTTAATACACAAGCAGTGGTTATCTACCAAAGATTTTTATGAAATTGTAAATTAATTTCACTTTGCCAAACTAAGGGGCAAACAGCATTATGCAGGGGAAAAAGGGGGAGAACCATAATCCATAGCATGTCTGAGCTGTGAAAGTGTTTCATGCTTGTTGATCAGGCTTGGCTTTAAGCGGCTGTTAAAGAAAGAAAGTATCTGCATTTTAGAAGTGGATTTTCCAAAGCTCCCCACACCAATGTCCCTGTGCTCCTGCAGAAACCACCCGTGAAGCCTCCCTCCAGTGACAGCAGCGGGAGCTTTTGGGAAGCAACGCCTGCAGACACAGCGAACAATATCCCTGGATTATGCAGCCCAGCACAGATGCATAGGTTGCATATGTTTGGCTCGCTACCTCTGTTCCCCTCATCTGCCATTTCCAGGGAGCGGAGATGGAAGGAAGCAGCAGACAGCAGAAAGGCCGCTGGTTTGTGGCTCCCTCCTCTTATCGTTGTCAGGCAGCTGCACAGCTCCAGCTCCACTGCTTAGCAAACTAATTAATCTGATGTCCCCACATACACGAGAAGTTTATTAGTTTCAGTGGTTTAGTCAATCTTAGCTCGCCTTTGCTGCCAACACAACAGCAAAGATCCTCAAACCACACAGTTTCATATGCCTTTGGCTGGGGGAGAGCAGGAGAGCATCCTGGGACCGGCACGCAAACTCGGAGTGAGGACACCAGAGCTCCCTCCATGCTTTGCCACCAGCCCTTCTGCATCATCTCAGGCAAATCATTTACTCATGCTTCTGTCACAGCTTCTGCACATTATCCCAGCTTTTGCTGATGTAAAGTTAAAGCTGTCTTGTGCAGTACTTTTGGCAGCCTGATGGGTATGTCTGGCATCAGTTTAATGTGCTGAGGACCCCACTAAGGACATTCTGTTCTCACAGGGACAAACACCCAACAGCTGCATTCCACCAGTAAGGCAACACAGAGCAGACCCGAGGGATAGCCAGGGCACGATGGGCACGTGCAAATGCTGGGCTGGGGGGACCTGACAAACATCTGAGAACACAGGTAGGTTTGGACAGATCTCAGCCAGGGTTAAAAATCACGAGAGCTGTGACAGCCACTGCTAGCTGCAATACTACTTAAACACGCAAAATTACAGTGTTGTCTCTGAACCTCATTAAGGATCTGGGAAACAACATATACCCGGATTCGCAAAATACTTTGAGCTCTGCCTACAGGAAAATAAGTGAGCTCCTGTAAGGAACCAGGAAAGACCAAGGACCTTCTGCAGCATTTCTCTTCCCCATGCTTCAGGCTCAGGCAGCTCTTCGTTGTCCTTGTTGATGGATGTCTGTGTCAAGTACAAAGAGACCCCTTCAACAGGTCAAAAGCACCTTCAGGGAAAGCACCTTATTCCTGTGGCTGCCATCCCTATTTACTCCTTTCCCCATTCCCACCCCACACAGAATCAGGAAACAGGTCTAGGATGCAACTAACACTGATCTGTGTCTTTCATCTTGGTAATTATTTTTATTATTGAAATGTTTTTCTTTATAGCCAGATTTTGAATGATAAACGAGTCCACATGCGAGCTGTCAGCACAATGGTCTTATACAATGTCTGCACACAGTAGTAGCCCTTTGGCTATATGGAATACATACATGCAACTAGCAAGAGTATTACACTGGAAACCAAGTACAGTGACTCAACTCTTGATAAAGTGTTCATTGTTATTATTAGGACTATCCCACAATATGCCAGATGGTTTTCAAACTTAATTCAGACTCCGACAGATGCCCTCCGGTGGTTCCTGTCCAGGCAATTGAAAGGTATTACTGCACCCGTAACAGAATTGAAGGTATGCCAGCGTGCTGAGCTTAAACCGTCAACAAAGATGGAAAGAAGCTGCAAACAGGAGTGGCTGTGATGCACAAACTTGACCTGTTAAACTGTGAACATGCAGGGGAAATATTTTGGGTGAAACCGGTGACAAAGTCTTAAGTCACTTCAAAAAGTATCATTAAATAGCATTTGCCATTAATGACACAAGGCAATCTCCCTGCAAAAATATGATGTATAAGAAACCCCACGAAGAGAAAAAAACCTCAAAGCTGTCATTTGTTTTGGCAACTGTTACACTAAGAGTTTGACTATGAAGTTCTTTCTGTCTTAGCATAGAGAAGCAAAAGCTTTCCCTGGAAGTAGAAAGCACAAGTACTAGCTTCTGAAGAGGGCAATTTGACCTTGTCAGGATCTGAGCATGACAGTGCACCCAAGTCAGGTGGAAGATAAGCACAAAGATGCAAAGGAACTGCCAGAATCAAACCATGAAGCCCTGAAGCTTTAACCCAATGCAGACACATGTACCATTTCTGCAGGACTGAGCTCTCCTACCTGTATCCTTACCACTGCTGTCAGGAACTTAATACAACATTCTTCACACTCCAAAGCTAGGACATTTTACTTTGCTGTCTCTACATTCCAGAGGAAAGAAAAACTCCTACTAGATGTCTATGAAAAGCTTTCTGTGAACATCAGACCTAAGGATGACCGCTCCATACAACCTCTTCTCTTAGGTCTTGTGACTCAAGAAAAAGGTCACAACAACCAATTTCATGTATCACTTAAAACCAAACAACTTCTGGCAAAATCTTAGACAAAAGTAACAAAATTAAATGAGCTGTGATCTTGCTAAACAATCTCAGCTTGCAATTACTGAGGATAGTAATTTCTGAGCAAACTCTTAGAAACGAGCCTCGTTCTATTCAGCAAAAACATAAAGTATACATATAGTCACTCTACTATACTGCTGATCAGCAAGAACATAAATTATATACACCTTCCCAAAGACAAGCAGATCCTATGCAGAAAGGGACTGGGTATGATGAGGGTGGTGAGATGCTGGCACAGGATGCACAGAGAAGTTGTGGATGTCACATTCCTGGAAGTGTTCAAGGCCAGGTTGGATGGGGCTCTCAGCAACCTTGTCCAGTGGAAGATGTCTCTGCCCATGGCAGGGGGGTTGTAACTAGATGATCTTTAAGGTCCCTTTCAACCCAAACCATTCTATTGTTCTATAACATTTGTTCAGACTGAAAAGTTCAAAAGAGACTTTTGCCTTGCTTCAAAATAAGATACTGTCTAAAAACCAACCAACCAACCAACCAAAACCCCAAAAACAGAGACCATAAAAAAGAAGAAGAAAAGATGAAGTTCTGATCTGTGAAGTTCCCCTCCTAAATCCAGGAGCAGGAATATGCATACGAATTTAACACCCAGAACTCTACAAAAAAATTAATGGAACAGAAGGAAAATAAGCCCACTTTGAGTTGCATTACATGCACAGGGCTTGAGAACACCTATTTTTTGTACCAATGTCTTAAGATACTAACCTGGCTCACTCCTTTAAGTAACCAAAATCAGAAGTCAGTGATAATAAAGCCACCTTTCCAGCTCCTTCTTTATGAAAATTCTTTCCCTGTCAGTACAACAAGCAGCTGCTTCATTGCTCACAAAGATGTGCCAATTACTCAGACACTAACTGGCATGAGATGCTCACACCATTTCTTCCGTATCAAACAGAATAGTTTGTTTCAATAGTCACTGAACTGACACAGAAAACAGGTGACAAATGCACCACTGAGCAATACAGTTTCAGACATAGAGGTCATAAATGAGAAAAACACTGTAGAGGGCAAATTTCCATTTCCTCTCTTCCTGTTTTTTTAAGTTCCTCATTATGTACATTCCTAAAAATTAATCAAGGTGAAAACTGCAAATTAACGGTGACGACTGGCAAACACAATTTAATTTGGAAGCCTTGGATGCCAAGAGAGCTGGGTCCAATTGATCTGAAATTAAAGCAGGGCCATGAATAGAAGCACTTGTAGCACTCGGGCAGTTCTCTTACAAGCGTAATGCTGCAGAGGTAGTGAGCGCTCCCCGCTCACGTCCCAAACTCAGACTGACCACACTCCCTCCTCAACACTTCCAACACTCCTGTTTCTTCAAGAGAAGGAAAAGGTAATACTGCAAAACCTCCGGGGTCACATCAGAGCAGAGGGAGACAACCCGGCGCTTGTTCCCCATGAATACGACTCTGTCCTAGTCCCGACCGGCTGAACCGGCCTGGGACACCCAGCTGCTGCCCACATCAGGCTCTCCCATTTGCAGCAGCTCTCTGTGGATCTGTGCTAAGGCTAAGTGGTCCCCACAGTCCTTATCTGTGTATAAAAAAACTCCTAAGGGTCCTCAGAAGTCCCTCACACACCCCTCCCCTGGCAAGCACCTGAAAGATGTGTTGGCGTCCTGCTGGAACCAGGGCCTTGCAGCAGGAGCTGGGCACTCTGCGCTGGCTTCCGCTCTGCCAGGGGGCCAGAACAGGCTCTGCTGCTGTAAATGAAGTCTGAGCATTTCAACACCACCCCTCCCAGGACAGGAGTCCTGCAGTGATTGGCACCACGTGTGCCCATTATAACAGGCAAGCCTTTCCCAGGAAGATTTCACTGACAGACAAAGAAGTGGTATCTCCAGTGAGCAGTGACTGGATCTTAATCCTTCACAGGAAAATAGAAAGTCAAAACAGACAAATTCTACCTAGGCAACAAATGCCACAGAAAACTACCTATAGCATACATAAGATGCAGCCTTACCCCTCTGAGCATCCAGTACCATCTTTTGAGGCACATGCAGGACAGACAACTCTAGTTTCAGGTGAATTGACTCGAACTCACAATTTTTCTAAACATTTAAAGATCCCAGTTTAACCTCTGCTTGACCTGTGACAACCTAAGAGGGGAAGAACTAAAAGCCATAAATGAATACGCTTTTGAAGGAAAGAAAAGCACAGACTGCCAGACCACCTCTGGAATTCAGAGGAGACAGACATTTTTATTATATAATAATGTAGTCCTGCTAGTCAAAAGGGCCATCAATGTCAAAGTTTACCGTCATCTAAAAGAGAAGCCATTTTAGCAAACAAATCATGAAGCATGTATGTGACAGACCTAAAATAGCCCCCCCCATGCCACTTGCCTGAATGAAAAAGTCACTTCTGTTGCCAAGCAAAGCTGGATCTGTCTGACTTCAATGTTCCGAGGGAGAAAAATGTCATTTTTTAAAAGCTGATCCTTCCAAGTAGCATCCTGAGCTGAATATACAGTACATCTTTTCCCATGAGCCATAAAGAGAATGCCCTATATTTCAAATGTGAACAAGCTTTTCTAGGAATGCAAATTTGGCTCTCCGTGTTACACAATGGACTACAGTGTCACAAGCACCATTCGTGCTCCATTAGTCATTCTTTTATTATTTTTTTAAACTGAAATTCACAAAAGGCCTACAGTGTGTGCACAGCACTTGCTAAACAATAGGGAGATTGTTTAAAATATTTGCAAGATTCCAAGAATAAAGACCAACGCCCAAAGACAAACCAATACTCATCATGTAATTAATTACAGCAAGGAGCCCACAGTATCATGCTCTCCTGGGCCAACGATTCAGAGGGTAAAAATCAGGAAGAACAGGAGCTATGAGACCCCTGAACCAATATTCTCTGATCAGCACAAAAAAGATAACTACAAAATTATCTGTATTCATGAGAGGAACAAAAGGGAAGTTCAGTTTCTAACAAGCTCCCAGCTGGTACAGGATGATGCTCAGCTACAAGAGAAAAGAAGGGAGAAAATATTCCAGAAGTTGTCAGACTTCCACAGGGAACTGATATTTTGACTCTGCTCCACCAATTTAATTTCAGCCCGTATCCAGGAGTGCAAAGTTAGTTCCTACCTTCTGAAAACAGGCTGAAAATCCAGTATTTTGGTCTGATTCCACTTCCAAATGGAAATG
Source organism: Hirundo rustica (assembly GCF_015227805.2). Taxonomy (NCBI): domain Eukaryota; kingdom Metazoa; phylum Chordata; class Aves; order Passeriformes; family Hirundinidae; genus Hirundo; species Hirundo rustica. The sequence goes on from NC_053451.1 coordinate 38,941,533, forward strand.
TTTGGATTACAAAATCCGCCCCAGCACAAGCACTTCTGCTTGCAGCATTAGGAGTTTGGGCAGGGAGCGGAGGCCTAGGCAGGCATCCCACCTTCCCCAGGTGACACAATGGAAAGGCAGCCCTGTCCATCTGGCTCTGCCCTAGGCCTTGGGACGAAGGTTTGACAGACCTCCTAGAGATGGTGCACACATCTGGGTCTGTGCTCCAGAGCTTAGGGGTTTCCAATCACCGGCAGAGGCCCTTAGCATTGAAGATAAATCAAGAGTATAAGATGAAGAGAGGCTCAAAACACAACCCTGTTTACTGCCAACACAAACAAGGCTGTCTGCTAGAACAGTGCTCGCACCTCCTCTTGTCTGTGCCTTCCTACACACTGGGTTATTGCTATGCTTTTTGGCATCTCTGGTATTGTTCAGAAGAAGCTAGAGCCCATTGTTTTCAAATATCAGATGCTACGGAGGGCGGGACTAAACTAGAAGTGAAGAAGGTCTTGCCTGCCCTGAGAAAACTATTTCTAGGTCAGAAAGATACGGCCGAGGTGGAGACATTCCAGCGCCTCCCGCTTCAGATGGCTGAAGCAGCGCTGCACAGGGACAGACAGAATGCCATCGGGGACATCGCTGATTGACAAGACGTCTGGCAAGGGATCTCCTGGGCAGCGATGAACCAGCACATGTCCTGACCTGCGGCTTCCTCCCCCAGACAGCCCAGGCAGCCCCCTCAGCCAAGGGAATCTCCATGCTGCATGACTGTTCTGGCAAAACGGGAACTCACAAATCCCACTTCAAGTGTCTCCTGGTGCTACAAGAACACCCATTGTCTCCTAGCCCTGCCTGTGGAAAATGCTGATCCCAGGGCTTAAGATGTCCTGCAGCAGAGCACTAAGACACCTGGGCAGTGCTGCTGGCTCCTACATCAGAGCAAACTTGGATTTCCCAGCACATCCCACAGGAGAAAGAGCTGGCAACACCTAACTGTCTCCACAAGCGCTTTGAATAAAGAAAAAAGCCATGATGGAAAACCTACATACAATTCAAAATCAGCCTTAGAGTTAATTGATATTTATATCTACCTCATAAACATTGACACCCTTCCTTAAAAAACTTATGAAGCCAGAGAAAGGCATACAAGTAAAAAAACGATCAGGATTTTGATGCAAATTCAGACATTCCCATGCCAAGTTACGAAAATCAGTCCAGAATCGGAGAGCAAGGAGAAATTTAAAAAAAAAATGGCAACACAAAACATCAAACCTTTTGGATGCTTGTTAATTTTTATTTTTTAGGAAAAAGTCTATTAACTTGATCAAGGAAAGAAAGAGAAACAAGAATTATATTAATAAGTACTTACCTTAGGACAGAAATAACCGGATAAAAGGACAGACATAACTTCTCTTTTACAATTTATATTCTGGCAGTGCCTCAATTTCTAGTTATGTACTAAGAACCAGTTGTGTTTAGATTAACCAAATATACGTGTACTTCTCACAGTTCATGTGCTGTCTCAGTTTTTCTTTAGCTTCCTTCCTATGTCCCTATTTAAGAAACACCTCAGTCAGAACGTAACGCATATTGTTAAACTTTCTGATTTTCTTTAAAATACATACCACACAACGCCCTCACCCCAATAAACCTAACACCCACAGGAATTAAAAATACCAGCAATTTACTAATCAATGACATTACTTGTTCCATCCTGGGAAAAATCAAAAGAAGGAGGAAAGGATGTATAAATATAGTGAGAGTCTTGTATCACCTAGCAAAACAGTAACACCTTGCTAAGCTTTCACAGACACTACGCAGCCATGTGCGCTGCCACATTCAGCTCAGGAAAAAAAAAAGACTGGGAACACCTTTATTCTGTTGACAGTTCAGCCCCTGTGTGAAACCAGTCCCTAGTAAAATCTCAAGGCTCAAGTCAGACAAATATTCAATAATTTAGGGGCTTTATTTCCAGAATTCCACCTAAGACAATACATGATGTTTCCAGAAGCACAGAGCACTTGTGTGAGAAGTGAACACTGAGAAGGGATCTCATCAGTATCTCCAAGGTGGGTGCCAAAAGGATGGCACCAGACTCATTCTGGTAGTGCTGGGCGACAGGATGAGGAGCAATGGCCATAAACTAAAAATTCTATCTCAACGTGAGGAACTTCTACAGTACCCAGCGAAAACAAAGGTCTTTCAAATTCTTCTGCCTTGCAGTGAAATGAGGAATACAAACCACGCAGGCTCGTTTGAGGATTTTCTGTTCATCAGTTCTCATTCCCACAGCCACTTCCTCAAGCAGAAATTAACGTATGTGAAAAACCAAGTAACTCAAAAAGCAGTAGGATCAATGAGGTCAGAACGGTTTGCCTCTGGCTGGAGGATAACACTGGTGTCTTTGCTTAGACAACTATTCAGCCTTCCTGGTGTGGCCCCTTGTCTTTGCTCTACTGAATTACTTGTGGAGTATATTGATTCTGCTGAGGGTAGAGAGGTTTTAGATACCTACTTCCCATGGAGATACAGCAATCTGAACCAGATCCTACCCTGGTTTCCTGAAGATCAGCAGAGTAGTTTGTACTTGCTGGGTGTTTAACTGAACACGGCCATTTGCAGACACCAGAGAAAGCAAAGGGAAAGAAGAAAATGCAGAAATGAGAGACTATCATATATTTCTCCAACTTGAGAGAAGCCTTGTCAAAAACAACCTGCACACACTCATGACATCCTTCTCATCTAGGTATTCCCTTGTGTTGAAAATCAAACAATTCTTGTTCTGTAAAGGAAGAACTACTGTGCCCTCCCTTCCTATCTTCATTTTTGCTTAAATGCAAAACTTGTCACAAGTTACTATTTTCACTCCTCTGTCAAACATAGTTAAAACCGTCCAAATGTTAGAAAAGATATCAGTGGACAAACTAGACAGAGATATACACATACATGGAGAAATGAGGCTTAGGAAACCAGACCACAAATCTCTGCTCTCTTCTCAGTTACGAATATATTTAGTTAACATGTAAAAAAGAGGAATGCTGTGAATTAAGAAATAGCTCCTTCCTTTTCTGGAGTTGAGAACCCAAATTCAATGCTTTCTTTGCCCTTACGACAATGATGGGGAGGGAGTTCTGTGTAGGTGGTCACATCTGAGTTACTCACTGCAGGCTCTGCTCAGAGTCACTGTGGAGAAACGGAGATGACTCATTCTTCCTCATTGTCTACAAAAATAAAAAGAAAAATAATAAAAGCAAAAACACCAACCCAGAGACTACCAGAACACTGTATCAATCAAATCAGATGAGAAAAATCTCATGCAGGATGCCTGTATTTTTCTGTATGAGAGGGGGAAGCAGAAAGTGGAATCAGAATGTGGAATCTAGAATCAGAGTATGTTTTAACAAAAAAAGGTGAACTCTGTCTGTCTTTGGTGCTCTAAACAGCAGCAATCAGTAGAGGGAGTACCCCAACAGGTGGGAATACTGAAGGCCCAAGACTGCCCTGCTGGCACAAATCCTGAACACATCCACCAATAGTCCCTCCACATTCTCCTTCTCACACCCCAGTGTTTAATGACTACTCTGTTAGCATGTTGCTTCACCTTTGAGGAAAATGACTTGGGAAGTACTCCCTCATACGGTGTGAGGGCTCATTTTCAGTGTGATACAGAGACACCAATTCTAAGACTGAAAGACACAGCCTGAATTTTCAAGAACAGTCTACTCCAAAAGTCAACTTGGGTAAAACATGAGCAGAAGATCCCACATTTTTCACTTATTTTCAGAGAGGTTCTACTTAAAAGTGTGATGCTGATCAAATTTGATTTGTTAAAGGTATCCATCTGCTGGTTAAATCAACTGATTTTGACGGTCATCCTTCAGCAGTTCATCTCTGGTACTGCACGACCTGCCCTTACCTTCAGCATCTGCTCTCCACAGCAGGCAGACAGGCCCTTCAATCTCACAACTGCACCAAACTCATTCCGAGCCTCCAGCTCTTTCCTGGGCAGATTTAGCTGGATCTGCTCCTGAAGGCAATCCTACTACCAATGTGTTCAATCCTTCTCTTCAAGAAGACCACTGAGCAGTGATATCAACTGAAGTCAACAATAGGATTTTTTAAAACAGCAATAAAAACAGCACAAATGCTTTATTTTCACTAAAGGCAGAAGGTACAAATGAGCCTGTGGCTCAGCTCAGTAATTCATGTATCAGTTCATTTTGTACCAGGGTAAAAACGTGATGAACACTTTGATCACGAAACACCAAGCAATGAACAGAGGTATATTCACCCCAGCAGCTATATTTTGTACAGAAAAAAATAGTTGGGTTTTGCTTTGCCTCACCTTTTCTTGACCTCCTTGTAGCTTTGGTTTAACTGGTTTAGGAGTAACTACAATTTCTGTAACTGGTCAGGTAGGTATACCACCTCTGTTTTATTTTTGTTTGTGTGTGGTACAACCACAGTTTTGCACAGACAGTGGCAAAAAGCAGCTATTCTCTATAGAATATTTACCACTAATACAGTAACTTTGTAGAGAGAAATACAACTGCCTGGCACCACAGCAGAGGACTGGAGAAGTGGAGACACAGAATGTGGCATGGAAGAGTAGAGGCACAGGATGAGAAATGAGGCACAGGCTTGGCACCTGAGACCGTGGCCATAAACAAATCACCAATGGTCAGCCAAAGAAATGCAGACCTGGACAAAACTGGCTTCAGAGATAACAAAGAAATAGTACCTAATACCCATAAAAGCAACTATATATAGCAAAAACTCAGATGCAATGTGGAACTGCAGATCAGTGAAGAAAAGAGATAGGTGCAAAGTCTCACCAAACATACAAAAATGACCCCAGGTGGAGAAGGAGGGAAGGAAGGAGGGAAGGAAGGAATCAACATGATGAACCTCATACTTCTCCCAGGAAAAGACTCCAGATGCTGACCATTTGCTTTAACAATCACTACAACCAGAATAAAATCAGCAACCCTGGAACCCAAAGGAGCAGAAGAGGCATGAACGTAATACCAGGAAGAGGGATAGAAACCAAGAACTAAAGGTATGACAGTTTTAATTGCATTATTATTCTTTATTTTTCTGTAATAATTGGATCTGGACTAATCATGACTTCCAAAAACTCAGTTACGCTAAGAATAAATTCTTTGCTATACAAAAACACGCTGCCTTTTCGGCTGTGAACAAGGTTTTGAGTGTAACACTTTGTCTGGACATGCAGTCTCCACATCACAGTAAGTAAATCCAGACAAAAATGTTGTTTTATTCTAAACAGGTGTTGCCAGTCTTCCCAGAACAAAGAAAAAAACCTCCATAAACTCCTGTTTTTCCAAATAGTTCAGCAGAAATATGATCACACACCCACACCTGACCCAGATCAAATTTGAATCATTGGGTGCCCCAGCACTAATGATTCTGGAGCCATGGCCAGAAGACTACAGAAGGCAGAGCTGTAAAGTGGGAGCATTTGTAAGGAGCTAACAAAATTACTAGAAAATCACCTTGAAGGGTTATGGACTCAAAAACTACTAACACTTTCTCTTCATCAAATATATCAGGGTTTAGAAAGCAATGGGAAAGAATTCACATAGCAGAGAAGCAAGAGAGAAACAAAAAAAAGAGCTACCTTGCAATCACTGGAAAATTACTGAGTGAGAACATTCTCTGGCAAAAGTAACTACAGATGGTAGGAAAGGGAAAAGAAAATACTTGAAAAGTTCCACTGGTTTTTCGTTGTTGTCTTTCAATGATTTTTTTCTTCAATTAGCCCCCCGTTACTGGGGTAATAAAAAAGCCAGATGTTATTTCAGTTTAAAATGAAGACGGGGTAATTACTGCGACAGTGTCTCCTGTATTCTCACTTCCCTGGGTTATCCCAGACATCTCTACAAACCAAGCATTTCATCCCCTTCCTGTCACACTCTTTCCCTCATGGTGGAATGAGCTTCCCATGGACAAATAAAAAGACTTTTTCATGTGCTGTCTTGCAATTACACTTGTACATAACACCCATATATCATGGTGATCTCTGGACTGTTTCCTTCATTTGTGACGAAGGCCTGTTGAAGACTTCTAACGAAGCCTTGACTAAGCTTTCTGGTAACACAGAATATCCTGAACTGGAAGGGACCCACAAGGACCACTGAGTCAAGAATAGCCCTTCGGTGTATGGATCGGGTCTCTTTTTACATTGCTGACACCCTCAGCACTGAAAAACCAGTAACAGTAAAGCAGGTCATCAGGAAAAGATTAATGAAAAAGATGTGGACAACTGATCTGCTGAGCCAATGAAGAGATATTATGACCTTTCCAAATGCAGTTCTTGCTGGGACACACGAGGTGTAAAAGAATTAGAAAAGGAAAGGAGACGATAAAACATCAGAAATAGCTAACAAAATACGTTTGAGACAGGTGTTAACCTATCAAGAGTACAATCATGCAACAGATAGGAATTGTGTAATTTGGCATTGTCAGGTCATCCACAATCTTAAAATTCAGGTTCTGTAACTGCGCCCATGCTGTAAATAGCCTGTAGTCAAGGAACGACGTGTACAAGTCAGCGCTGTCTAGCAGACTGCTCAACATAGCATTTACCATCTCTCCTCAGAGAAGGCAGGGCTCAATGGGGCCCAAGAGAGTCGTGTTCTGAGCCTAGCTGCACTCCTTGCCAGTTGTCAGATCTTGCCTCATGTCTCCACTGCAGTTTCTCATCTCATCCTTAGACTTTCTCACTCTGTGCCCAATCTCTCAGCAAGGAGTCCCAGCACTCAACTGCACTTCCAAGAACTCAGTAAAATTACCCACCAGACATTATTAAAAATAAGAGTAGTTCTGGCTTAGGCACAATTAAATAGCTGGTCCCCATCTCTTCAACAAAGAAAGCGTCACCATCTGTACAGCAGCTAGAACTACGATACCACAAATTCCTGTGAGGCTTTTAAACACCATGTAACCTCAATTACAATACAGCGAACAGGTGAGTGTCTATCGTATTTTATTTTCTCAAATGGAAATATGCTTAAACCCAAATATTTTTGTCATCAATAGAAAGCATTTTATGGAATGCTCAGAACCGGGAAGAGATGTGCATGTACCTGACAGAGGAAAATTTTAAGCTGAAGGTCTCTCACTCTGAGACAAGCAGAAATGGTTTCTACCAAATGCAGGAGCAGAAATGTGCACAGCAAAGATTGCTAGTAAAAATAATTTGTGAATTCTTTAGAGGCAATGGTTTCTCTTCACTGCTATAAATTAAAAGCTCTGAAATCTTTTTCACCAAATGTTATTTTCATTATTTTCTGCCCCAAACCCTATTTAAAAGATTCTTCTCATTTGGCAAATCTATATGCAGGCAGAACTGCTATTTATCTTCACAACACAGAGCATACCAGAAAAAACACCCCTGTCTCAGAATGGATTTCAACTGCAAGTAAGTGTTAGAAACTATCACTCATTTATTAAAATCAATGATAGTGAGCCCGTCTGGAGTCGCTAATTGGTTGTAGGCATAGCGTCAAGTTCGTGAGGTGCAAAACCAGTTCATTATCAACACTCAGCCAGCAACGTACTTGTCTTTAATGGTAACAACTCTTGAGAAATCTTGTTTTGCACTTACAAGAAATCAAATGCGAGAAATGCTCTCAAAGCCCACGAGGAAAATGACAGCTACTCGCATTTCACCGAACACCAGAACTGGCAAAAATCTTGCCTTTCAAACTCTAACTTCAATGACTCATCACAAAACAACTCAATCAGCAAAGCTCATACATCTGGTAGCAATGTGGTGCTACAGCTAAAGCCCTCCTCAGCCAACAGCTCATAGACCCAACTCCTTCCAGCATCAGTCTCACCCATGGGGAAAGAATTCCTTCAACACAGCCTTAAATCAGACCAGGTAATGACAGGGCCTTATTTGAGACAAGGGGGGAGTTCATACCTCATGGAGTTACTCGTTCAACAGACCTTGCTGCACTGATTTACACCAAGTTTATATTTTCAGGGTTATCCCTGCAAACATAAAGACAAGGAGCACGATTGCTCTCATATGCTTCAGTAAAAGTGCAGTGCATAGGATCCATCATGTCTGCAGATCTCTGGGGATGATAAACGCCCGAACAAAGGTGATAAAAAGCAACCAAGAAAGCGGTAACATCAAGCATTGCTACAGTCATGCCGGTGGGAAACATCTGCCCCCTGGCTTATCTTTCTCTCATTTTATACTGATGTTGAAATATCACTGATATCTCCTTTTACGCTATAAAAAAACGCCACACTTTTGCACAGGCAATACAAATTCATCTTTGGCAGACCTAACAGAAAGCCTCTTAGTGGACCTTTGTTCAGACTGAACAGTGATATGCTTTTTCTGAGGAATACAGAGAGATGTGTGCTCATTCAGAAACTACAGAACATAACCCCATAGCCTGTATGAACAAAATGCCTAATCACTTCTCACGGAAAGTAAATATATGAAGTTTGCCACCACTTTTTTCCCTAAAGTCACGTGTTCTGCTAAAGTCATACACAACTCTATCTGGCTTTCCCTTCACAAAAGGAAAAGATTATGGTGGAATTTTGTTGGCTGTTCCTTTGAATTCCAGGGATCAGAGAGTCCATAAGCAACCTCAAATCTGCAAAAACAACAAGGCAACAAACCCACCCACAAATTCATTTTAAGAATGGTCTTGGAAGAAGTCTGAATAACCAGCACAGCTGAACTGTGTTTATCACTCACTCACCTAGGATCCTCAGGCCACTTTAGAGCTATAAAAAGCAGTCCATAACGCTGAGAAAAGCTTGCTCTTCTGGACATAACCAATAGCGAAGCTGGTCAAATGTTTGAATCAGTGCTTTACCTCACTCCTCTGTCTCACGGGTTGTTCCTGGACACACACTGCAGACACACAAACACTTCTTGCAAGCTGCTAGTCAAATGCCACCACAGCTCTTTATGAGTAGCCGGCTCATGGTCATGTGTCTTCCATGATGACAGGATGGAAGGGGAATATCCATCCTATGTACTTGACCTTTGAAAACCACAGAGAGCAGCAGGACGTGGTGCTGTGCCACACAAAGCCAGCACTGGGTGCGACAGCTGAGGCTTGAAAAGCAGAACAGCTGCTTCAGCACAGCTATGAGGGCAGCTGAGTTAATTAGCTGTGACCTGCACATCTGAAACTAACTCAGTGTTTTCACAGAGAGCAGGAGAATTTTTACCCTGTACAAACAACTACACTGTAAGTCTCATGAGGAGTTTTTCAAATGTTTTTCTAGTTGGGACAGCAAGCAGGTAACATTCAATTATCCCCACATCTTCCTCAAGGACTACAGGTATTGCACATTACTAGGGTCTACTAAAATATCAAAGCAACTTTCACTGTCAAAATGCCCTTATTGCCATATCTGAAGTGCCTTATTAAGAGACAAACCTATAATGCTCTTCAAGACACTTATTCAAATGTGAGCAGCCTTATGTATAAGTAAATTCTATCAAGCACGTCTACTTGAAGGGCTATATCTTAAGCTATAACACTTCCAACCAGGAGCTGAGAGCTTAAAAAGAATGCACTGCTATTACGTGTCATATTAGCACCTTTCCAAGTCTTCTAAATCTTGTATAAAACAATTCAGTAACTACAACTCAGTAAGGCTTCACATGGCTAGGTCACAGTGATTCTGGGATGAGTGATCTTTGAGTCATTTTTTTGGTTTTTGTTCCTTTTAAATAAAATGGATTATCAAAACTGATGACAGCATCCTCATGATTCATTGTGTTCCTCGCATCATCCCCAAAACTAACCTCTTCTTTTTAAACAAAATCATTTGGTGAAAATGTGTCATAGATTACAATTTGAAGCTGGTCTTGCTGTTAGATCACAATCACAGAGATTAAAATAAGGATATTTCAATGCATACAAATAGTCCAATTAGCTTCAGAGAATTATTCTGATGTATAGAATCAAATTGTAATACAGCTTTAATGAAGGGAAAAAAACCCCAAACAGATGATATTCAATCCACTGTCAAATTCACAGACATTTATTTATTTGTGCATACGCATCACTAGATTGGCAAGGGAAGCTGATAATAAACATTCTGAAGGTCACCAGGCATCTCTCATTACAAGGTCCTAGCTTCATTTTCTTGTCATTTTGCCCTAACCTTGATGCATCTCAACTAAAAAGTTTCACAGCATACACCAACTCAAGATGAGGGTATTTTTATTAATAATTACAGATGAAAAACATTAATCTGTTTCAAATACCTATATTTTGTTTGGAATACATGAAATCCCCCGCAACTGGCTAGCTTTCTTCTATGGGTTCTAGATGTTCAAGCACAGACTTGAGATTCTGAAAGCTTTTGACTAAGCTCTTTTTTACATCCCAAGAAATCTGTTAGAGTCTGGTCCTTTCCAGGGCTTGGAGGACACAGCTTTGTGCATGCTCAACAGAAACAGATTTATCATCTCAATTTCCCCACGGTTCCATTTGTGCAGGGCATGCTGCCGAGAGGCTCAACAGGAGCTTCCTTGTAGCCACTGGCTCTTCTGAGTTAAGCTCTCTTTAGTGTCCATAGGCCTCTTACAGTGAATGACCTCCAGATGGGTCCAAGTTGCCTGAGCTGATGCAGAGATAAAAAGAAGAATATATTGGGTCAGTTAGATAAGGGGGAAAGGAGCCTGAAGGCATCTGGCAGGGCACGGGTAGAACTGCATAAGGAAACCAGTACAGAGAGCAGGGAACAGAAGATTTTGATGAAGAAGGGTGAAATGAAGGTCAGGAGCCATGAAGGACTCAAGAATCCAAGTGCAAACTGGGCGCTGCCTGTCTGAGAAGCAGCTGGGTAATAGCCAAGCACAGGAGCTTTGAGATGCTAGCAACAAAGCGGCCACCAGCATCTTGGGCTCTAAGAGCAAAGGCAGAGACAAGAGATCCAGGGAAGGATCCCCCTCTACTCAGCTCTCAGTAGAGCATTTCTGGAATACTGCATCCAGATATTAGCCCCACAGTGCAGGAAAGTCACCAGGGAGGTAGAGGGAGTACAGGGAAGCACCACTGGGATAGCGAGGCTGGAGCACCTTGCCTGTGTAGAAAGACTGCTTCGGGGGACCAAAAAAGCAGCCCCAGTGCCCCCAGTGCCAGTGGAAGATACACAGGAGACACCAATGGGCTGTCCAGAGAGGCTGTGTGCACTCCATCTTTGTAGGTTTTCAAGGCCAGATTGGGTAAAAGCCAGAAGCAGCCTGATCTGATCGTAAAGCTGCCTCTGGTAGAAGCAGGAGGTTGGACTCAGGAATGCTGAGATCTCTTCAGCCTGTTATCCTGTGATCCCACAAACTGGGCATGGCAAGGGCACCCAGAACGGGACAGAACAACCTTCAGCAGCCATCAGCAGGATATACTGCTCCCGGGCTCTAACAACACCAGGGCTTTGCACACCACCAGCCCTATCAGTCTCTCAGTGCCTGCCCTTGCTACCCTACTGCAACCTTCTCCATCGAACACAAGGCCCAAGCAGGATGTGCTTTCAATCACAAAACTCAAATTTCACTGGTAGCTCATGGACGGTGGGAAGAACACAAGTCTACTTTTGGCTTCCGTGGCTTAAGGACCTTGAACATTACCCATATGGCATTTCAAGCCATTCAGACCGCAAAGTCAAGCTCTCAGAAAAAAAACCCACGATGGCAAAGCCACAGACGCTCAACAGGCCACAGGAAATTTGCTCCCGAAGAGGACAAGGCCTGGCGTGGGCACGGCAGTGTGCTGAAAGGCAGCTCCCAAGCGGGTGGCGCACCTGCCCTTCCAGCCACGCTTACCTGTGCCGCCCACCTCCCACATCCCTCCACCGCAGGTACCAAGGGCGAGGGCACTGCTCTCTGCCTGCGCGGGGATTTACCGAGAGCCTGGCGGAGGTAGCATCTCTGCTCTGCTTCAAGGTCTGAAAGAGAGAGCGGCTGTGCCGCAGCCGAGCAGAGCCCACGCCTCCCTTCCGGCTCCGCCACCCCACAGCCGCCCCCAGCGCAGGGACACCCAGGCAGGAGACCCGACCCCGGGGAAACGCGGGAGCCCGCTGCCCACGGAGGGAGGGAGCGGGGCAGCACCGTCTCCATCCCTTCGGTTTCCTTTTCCCTGGCGGCCCCTCCCCGCTCCCTCCCTCTGCCCCCACGCCCCGCGGCGCTCCCCGGCGGCCGAGCCCCGCGGGCGGGGGCGGGGGCGACGGCTCCGCGGCGGGCGGTACCTGGACAGCGAGTCACCGCTGGGCGGCCGCGCCGCCGCCGCCCGCCCGGCGCCGAGGCTCTCGCAGCTGGAGCTCCCCTCCATGCCGGGCGGCCCCGCGGCGGGCGCTGTCCCCGCGTCCCTCAGCCCCGCGCCCGGCGCCCGGAGGGGCGGGAAGCGGCCATGCTGGCCCGGCGTGCCGCGCGGGGGGCGGGCCGAGGCGGGGCGCAGAGGGGCCGAGCCGCCGCGGGGAGAGGGGAGCGGGCGGCGGGCAGCGCCGGTGCCGCCCTCCGGGCCGCCCCTCAGGTGGGAGCCGGGGTCGGACCGCGAGGGTGCGGGGAGGGCCGCGATCTCCCTTTTTGTCCTCTTGAGAAGCGAGGGAAGGTGGCAGCTGCCGGGTGTCATCACCGGAGCGCGGTGGTCGTTCCGAAGAGCAGAGAAATGGTCTCTCTCGAGCATCCCTCTTGAAGTCAGCTCACCTGCGATGGGCTTTCCGGTTGGGTTGTGTACCCACAGTTAAAACAGTTGTGCCCCTCACGTTTGTAATTGCCCCTGTCTGCTCGAGAATCCTCCCTTAGGTGGGCCGTGGAAGGTGGCCGGTCACAACCACACGAGTCGAGGCTGCAGGGCGCTGGCACGGGTCGGATCCTCTGTGAACTTACCCGACGGAAAGCTCGGATGCATCCATGGCGATCTGTGTCCGGAAGGCTTTGCAGGCACAGTTCGGTATCAAGTGTTCTGCAGGAAGAACCGTGGTACGTCCGGTTCCTTGAAGCAATCGAAGAGCCGGAGAAAAGCTCTTGGCATTGCTCACAAAGACTGGGGCATCTTGAGCCTCCCATAGCAAGGATGCAGATGTCTTTCAAATGTTTAGCTGTTTTGGCAACATGAGGCAAAAAGAACGGACCGCTGGGGATGTGCTAGGAGGCTGGTGGCTTTCCAAAAGGCCTGCTTGTTTATAAAGAGCATCTGATGGCAGGAGCGTCTGTCCAGAGGCACCTTCCTGCTTTAAATACTACTTCAAAACGGGATAAACCCTGTATCTTCTAAGCATTTGTATACTCTGTGACTGTAGAATGGTTACATCATCCCTCTTCATGCTCCAAGGAGTAAATTAGTTGATGTGTTTCTCTCTGTTGTTTCCCATTTTGTTCCTGTCATCAGAAGTCATGCAGGATGCTGAAGCATGTTCGCAGCATCCCCACCTGAGATGGCATGATCCAGCTGAGAAACTGCCTCTGTTGCTCTTTCCTTTAGTCTCTATCAGCTGCTCTTGAGCAAGGTTGATGTGGGATGGTTTCAAAGCTGGTTTAAACTTGAAAATGCAGCTTTGTTGAAACAGGGGTTTATTTTTATGCTTTTCATTTGATCTTCTGAGCAAAAAGTTACCAAATTGGCAAATGAGTTTTGGGGGAGGGAAAGTTTCTGCCTAGAAAACTGAGTTTGTGGAGGTTTTCCTAAAATGAAAACTGTTTTATGGCTGAAATTGAGATCCTTGTTTGAAAAATCAGCTAACTGCTAGTGGTTTATTGCAGCATTAAAATCCAAACAAAATGCCTTGACTTCATTACAATTGAAAGATCCACAGAACTGCGCTGATTTTGTTCCAGCTATAAAATTATTGTTTTAGAAGAGCCGCTTATTAATAAAAACCAAGGTATGGATGGCATAGTGTCTCTCTGCCTCGTCTGTTTAGCTTTCCGTCCACACCTGCGTCCGGCGAGCAGATGATGTCCTCTGCGGGGACGTGTGCGCAGGGGGTGCTGTGGCAGCAGCGCTCAGCAGCTTTGCTAAGCAGTCAGGCAGTTCCTGGTAGCCTTTTCCCACCGGTGCGCCCTCTTCCCAGCCTTTCCGGGGATGGAGTTCCTGGCGCTAGTAACCCTTGGGAGAGGTCAGTGCTGTAGAACTAGCACAAAGCAGTGCACGTCTCCCTTTCAAATCTTATCAAATAGCCTTGCGGCGAGTTGGTATTACCTCTATTCCTCTGCTAAGCTTAGTTTGATAGAGGTGCAGTTGTTTAAAAAAAGTCAAGTAGGAATAAAAACAATATATAAACCTCCATTGCTGTGTGAAAATATTAGAGTGCCTTCCTTTCTTCCTAATTTGCTATTGATGTGGCATCTCTTAAGTAGTTTATTGATGAAGAGCTCTATTTGCTTTTCATTGCCCTGTTTTGTTCTTGGCCTTATCCCCAGGGCCTGTGAAACCCTTTAGAAATTCCCACTGGTGCTTTGTAAATGAGAACAAAGCTAATCACCTCCTGCATCTCTCCTGCTGCTGAAAGAAACTAGCAGTCTGCTCAGTGAGTCTTTCTGCTCAACAATACTGCATTTTCAAAGTCAGTCAGAATATTCTCTCCGTGAAATGCGTTACCTCAGGGCTCTTAAAAGTGATGGAGAATTAAATAAAGGCCCGACATAACCAAAACCAATTAAGAACAATTCACAAGACTGTTGTATAACTGCTACAAAATAAGTGCAGTTCAGTCTGTTAACCTACTTTTGCTTGCCACATCCTCTACCATTATCTTACAGATATCATCTGGGGTTTGGGTTTTTTTTTTTTGGTGTTTTGTTGGTTTTTTTTAATGAGGGAATGTTCTGTCATTTTGTCATTTCAACACAGGAAACAGTAAAATAAAATTAACATCATGGATAAGTTATAAAATTGTTCATCTTTAATGCCGTGTGACTGACACAGCTGAGTGATATCTGAAAGAGAGAATGACAAGAAACTTCCTTGTATCAAAGGTGGAAAAGATTAATTCCAAGTAAAAGACAAGCAGACATCCTCCTATGCTTCCTGAAATTGTATGTGGTTACAGCAAAGTGAAAAATACATAGCCCCAGGCTTTTTTAGGTGTTTAGAGGCTGTCAAAACTGTAGTGAACACAGCACCAAGAGGATAATTTTATGTACCATGTAAAACATGATTAAGTGAGGGGAAGTAAGACTGCTTCAGTCCTGGGTGAAAGTGAGATACTATTTGTATCCACTGTATTTAAACTCCGTGTCTGTTGAATTAAGGGCTTTCTAGCTCTGTATGTACATGTGGTCCATACATCTGCTATATCAATGTGCCAGATGTTATGAATCCAGATGTCCTCATTCCTGGATTAGTCCCTCAGCTTTGCTGCTGCACAGCCAAACATGAGTCTGTTGTGTCTCACTGTGAGCGTGGGGCTCACCAAAGCTAGGGACAGTCACACATCCTGGACATCCTGGCACAACCTTTCACAGGGGTCTCGTGGGGATGTTTGGCCATGGTCTGTGACTGCTTCACTAAATGTCCCTGAAGCAGAAGAGGAACCATGCATGTACAGAGGTAAAAGGGTAGACCATGAAGCAGGATTGTGTACTCAAATGAGAAAACTCTGAGAAAGCTTGCCTCCCTGCTGCAGCCTTTGTTATAACCTGTCCTTACGTGGTACAGCTCATCAGATATTCCCCCATCTCCCTCTCTTCCCATCACTCAACTCATCCCAGGCCTATACATAATTAGGGAGTCAGAGCCCTGATCCCTTCTGAAAATGATCGCCTTGTCCCTTTTGCTCCAATCCCAACACTCAAATCTTATCCATCCTAACACTAGCTCTCTTTGCTGCAGCTCTATGGATCTCTCATATTTTTGCCTCTATACTCAAGTATTCCTGTGCCCTCTTAGACAGCACGTTAAATGGTTCATGCCAAAGGCAGCTTCACACACTGAGCCTTCTCTAGTCTAGTCCCCATCCATGAGTCCAAAAAATTTGCTGCATGACTCAGTCCCATAATTGTTCTGAAAACCACACAGCCAGCGACACCTTTGTCTCTCCTTTGATTCATTAAAATGGTTCTGAGATTTATTGCATTTTCTTGTCTCCTTGATCTACAGCTTAAGGGCAGTGGGCAGCCGATAAAAGATTCTCAGTGCCTTGGGAAGGGCAGATTGTCACTGGTGAGATCTCACTGTGATGTATGATCATCAAATCACACCGGAGGTGGCATGTGTTCCTTTTGTCAAGCTCCATCATCTGATAAGTATGAGGTCAGAAACAGCAAGAGCTTTGGCACAGGCAGAGAGGTCGATGAAGAACAACCCTCTGTGGCTGTGATTTGGAACTAGAGCTGCTTGTGGTTGCAAGAACATCTGTTACAAGTTGGTCATAGGGTACATGCACAGATTTGGTCCTGCTGATGCATAATGCCTGTGCTGTTGAAGTTGGAAACTAGTCAAAACAAAGAGAGGGACTTAGGACTTACAGCTACACTTAAATTGTCACTGTGTCTCCAAGGTTACTACACTTCTGGTTAACCTGATCAGCGTGGTCACCTCAGCTCACCCTCAGTGTGGTCCTTTACTGCCTATGGTGGCACCCCGACAGCGCTTTTGCCTTGCATCCCCTCTGCATTTGACAGGAGCAAAAGCTAATGATCAGTGACCCTTTAACACTTCTTTTTTGGTCACTTGTTTTTTATTTTTTATGCAGTCATGCACGTATTGATGCAAACTGCTACAGACGCGGGGTTCTGGACTCAACCTGGACGTAATCCTCTACACTATAGCTTTTTACCTGTTTATGATGCACTATTGATGGGAACACTGTTTTGTTCTTTCTTCCTGCTGCTCTGTCTGTGTACTGCTTTCTCGTCCTCACTCCCACCACCAGCTCATGGCTGCCCACAGAACAGTCAGGCATTAAATATGCCACAGGCTAATGAGTACATCAGGTTCCATCCCAGTGTGTGCTCAGTGTGCATAGCCCGCTGGAGTCAGGCAATTCACCTGGCTTTTAATTGCCTGATGCTTTTAATTCTCGATGGCTGTGCGTTCTTGCAGTGCTCCGTAGCCTGTGTTTGCTCGCAGCTACGTGATGGTGCCGGCGCAGTCCAGCACGGACTCTAGTGCTGAGCAGACAGGGAGCCTGAGTGCTGTGGGCACCTGGAGAGCTGCAGACCTCAGGCTCTAGTGGCAGGGCTTCCACTACATGCTGCAGAACACACAGATCAATTTGTTGTGTCAGTTCAAATAAAGCATATTTTCTCCTGAAGGACTAAATAATCACAGCAGCTGTCTGGCTGTCTGCAGGTTTGGGCTGTCGTGCTCCAGCAGCTCCTTGGCATCTGTGTAATGGTCTCCAATTTGGTGAACACGAAGTAAGAAAGAATTACTCACAGGGGTTAGATTTGAAATTTCTGGTGCTTGGTAAACCATTATGGATGGAAATAAATGTATTTCCAGAAATTGTAGGGTGATCAGGCAGGAAGAAAGGATAGGGGGCAAGACTTGGTTTGTTGCTGTCAGACATTAGGAGGGTGTCTGAAGTCCCAGCACTTGCAGTCTTTGAGATGGGGAAAGGTGTTCATATGGAGGAGAAAACTCTCTGTACCTCCTGGATATCAAATCTGTGTTTTACAGTCCTGATTTATACACTGATTTTCAAACAAACCTTCATTTTAAATTAAGTAATTTTATGTCTACGTTGTCTGAAATAGTACTGTCTATATTGCCTATGTGCACAGAGACTTCTCAAAGTGAGATTTTAATCTGCAGCTGCTATGTTTAATAGCTACAATTAGGGAAATAGTTAAGAATACTTGATTTTATCACATTTATACTTCCTTTTCTGTTAAGGAAAGAAAGTGTTGTCTATATTGCCTATGCGTGCACATTTGTGGCAGTGCTTTAATGAAATACAAAAAAATGTTGATGGTCAGATCTGCAGTGGTATTAAAAATGAGAAGGACACTTCTAGAATATAAAACACAGTAGAAGTTAATTCCTTTTGGTTTCTCTTTTATTTACCTTGATAGCTCAAATTTCCATGTGGAAGGCTCATACTTTCCTTTAAAAGCAACAAGGTGTTACGCTCTAGTGATGAAAGAGCTGGGGAGCTTAACAGTGAGTGCAATAAAAATGAAGTATTTGAGAGTGTTTGATTGTCTGTTTTGTGTAGGTTACCTGTCTGCAGTGTGTGAGCTGCAGAAAATGTTCAGGAAGCTACTGAAGACACATTAACCCCATGGATACAATGGGAGAAGAAGCTTATTGCCATTTCCAGTGGAAACAAAATTTGAAAAAGGCAGATCACGGGGCCTTAATGGGACCAGAGGAGAACCAGGCTAAAGATTACAGAGATGAGGCAGGACTGCTCCAGAAGGAACTGGTTCTGTTGGGAGCAGAAGCCAACTTGCTCCACCTGGCTCCATGGCCAGCATCCCCCTTACCACTTTTTATTTTAGCAATGTGGACCTACCCAGGGAGTTGTTTCTCTTTGACTCCAGGACCATTACAATCACAGTAAACTGCTGGGCAATACTTCTAGGAGCACCAGACAGCTGGAAAGGGGAGTGTGTGCTTCTCCCAAGAAGGTGGTAGTGGGTGGCTAGTCAGGGAAATACACAACTGCAGGAGCCTGCAGTGTCCTACAAGTGGTCTCAGACTCTAATTTTGACATAAGCTGAAAGCACTAGTTGCTGTTACTCTTTTCCTAGGCATGAACAGCACTGCCCTCCTCTTGAAGCTGGCTTTAGATCATGAAGGGAGCAGCCAGCTTTTATCCATTCTGCCGCCTGTTTGATTGATGAATACATAAATCTGTGTTGTATTCATCAAAGTAATGCATGAAAGAAATATTTAGGATGCAATGCCATATGTACCAAAAGTTAGGAAATGCCTGGTTCTCAAATTTCCCAGTATAAACTAAAGGGATCCCACTCAGACATCCCATCTCAGTGCTGGATGCAGGGAAGGTTCAGGACAAAAAGCATAAAGGAAGTGTGCAATTTGAATGCAGTTTTATGCCTGTACATAAGTGTGGGCTTCACAAGCCACACCAAATATACCACTTCTGGTCCTAGTTCAGCTTATGGATATCAACTACTTTTACCCTGCACAGCAAGGCTCTGATGCAGTGCTGAAATGTAAGCTCCTGCAGTTTGTGAAGGCCAAAATTAGCATGTTATCTTTTGTGAGTGTAATAAGTTACCTTACTATTATCTACAGCGAGTCACCTCTGAACCTTCAGTACAGTTACTCAGAGACTTTGGTGATCTTGATACCCTCATTCTGCATGTGCACCTCTGTGTGGTTGGCATCTGGGATGTTTGAAAAGATTGCTGTCTCAGGCATTTGGCTCAAAAGATAAGGAGGAGCACAATCCAGTGTCCTCTTTCCTGCCCTTGAAGGACAAGGGTCTCAGGTACCTGCACTTTGGGAGATTAAGAGGGATATACACTGGTGGTGGTGAGTGCATGAAGGAAGATGCTAGTCCTCATTTCTTAGCTGGGGATTTTTTGACCCTGACAAAGAAGGAGAAGGATGAGAAGTGAGCTTTAGTGCTGGATATGTTGGCACTGGTATGGAGGGAGAACAAAGAAACCTAAGGCACCTGTTTTTTTGGGTTTTTTCCCTGCTCAGGGATGGCATCCCTCAGTCCATCACAGGGGCCCAGGCTGGTGTGATAAGATGGTGACATAAGGCACAGCCCACCACCACCTCCCAGCTGCAACTGCACTGGCAGCTCAGCTGAGTCTCTGCACAGTATCTGCTGCTGCTCTGCCAACAAGTTCAACCCATCCTCAGCATGCTGACAGACAAGCTCAGCTGGTTGGAGAGCAGGGACCGTTTAGAAGCTGGTGCTTTGGCTGGGACACGTTTGCTTTGGCCAAATCGGCTACAAAATCAACTGCAGAGAGCAGAGGTGCTTTGTGGTGTTGGCTGAAGTCAGCAGGAATTCAGAATGAGCCCTGACTTGAACCATCAGCATGTGCCTCATAGTAATGTGCCTCATTGCCTTAAGTTTAGCTTTCATATTTTTCAGATTCTGAACTGCCTTAGTATGCAACACTGAACTTCATATAAAGTGTTAGCAAGCTCTCTTCACAGTTTAGTTAGACAAAACAATCTTTTTCCAGCCTGAGAACCGAGGACGCTGTTGCAGCTTCAGGCCGAAGAAGTATAAACAACAGCGAATTGAGGATGCGACTTCATAACCTGAGGCTGTAATTGGACAATTAACCCCAATATGTAAATAGACCAAAACTTATAAAAGTGTGAAAAAGTGTGACCCGTCGTCCATCTTGGGTAGAGCCATGGCTGGGCTCTTGCACTGCCCAAGGTGTATCCTTTAATGCCTTATAATAAATACCTACTTTATTCCTTTAGCTCTGTCTAGCCTCTGTTCCGGGTAGCCTCTCAAGGCATCAATAGCTCCCTCAATGCTTCAGTCATTCTGGAGTGTGGCCAACATGCTTTCCAACCTAAAGAAACTGAGAAGTGAAATAGCAGAGGTTTAATATTCAACGTCTCAACCAAAGCAGAGAGGAGTTTCCAAATCAAAGATACTTTTTTACCCCAAGGACATTCCCTGTTCCCTGCAGAGTATGAATACATGCTTCCAAAAAAATGGAGTTTTGATCCCTCATAGAAAAGGATCACAAGGGTCCATTGTAAAGGCAAGGGTTAAGTAACCCTAATGTAGGATGGAGCAGTGTCCCCAGTAAGAGATATTAATTCACTTTTAAAGAGGAGAAGAAGGAAAGGAGAGAAATGTCTTCGTTCTGCTTCAGCACTCTTCATGGACAAGATATAAAAATCCTTTGGCTGTATGAACATATTGCCAAATAACCTGAATATCTGTTAGCTCAGTGCACATTGTAAAAATACTTGTATAATGTTCTAGGGAGCACATTCCCACTCTCATTAAACCTAACATAAACCCGAATACATTTCAAGTTTATACTGTGATGTCAGTGAAGATGGATAAAGTTATTTCCTTCACTGTGGGGCCTGTGAAGTCACAAAAAAATGCAGCTGTTTAAGGTGATGGGCAGCCTAGGAAGTCAGGGCTGTGTCTGCTCAGAATGAGGTTTGCTGTTACAAAGAATTTTCCTTTATTCTCTGAGGATGAGGAATTGCTACTAGTCCCAATTAACTGTTACAGTGGTGACATCTTTCAGACACATAGGCTGGAACAGGAGAGGAGAAATATATAATAGTGAGGTTTTCGCCTTTGCTCTGCCCTTTTATAATGAATTAAATAAGAATGAGTAGTGAAGAAGAATAATCCATAAAACTCCCAAATGCAGTTGGAAGAAATGTTCCCTCACGCAGAAAACAGCCATCGGTCTGCCTTCTAAAAATGATTTCAGAAGCTTTGGACCTGGTATTTTGAGAGGATGATGCTGGAGACAGAAGGGCTAGAGGCAGAGTGCAGCCACAGCGTGGAGCAGAGTGGCTGCCCTGGGCAGAGCTCCGGTGCCTGAGGACAGTTATTGCAGGCTGTGAACCACTGCTTAGCCCATGCCCCCAAAGCTGTCCAAGCTATGCAGAGTAGCTCGGTATCAGGAGCACGCCAAGGGATCTTAAGATCCCTTTAGCCCTGTTTGTGGAGCTGCGAGTTTCTCAGTTCAGTAAAAATCTGATTTAATGCCATAACCTCTCTGGGAAAGACTCTCCATTCCTCCCCTTGCAAGCTAAGGCATTGAATTCACTTGAATCCTTAACCGAAGCTTTCCCCCAAAAAGCACCTGCTGGCCTGAGAATCCCTCCAAGAGTGTTTCTGTCTCATATTTTATTTTTCCTAAAAGGTTTTAGAGAGAGTTCCCTGCTTGGGCAACTTAAGAGCTCTGATTCTCGGTACAAGGCAGATTTAACAACAGCAGATGAACTGGTGACCACCTCTGGCTGCCCAAGAGAACTACTTTGAGGAGAGGCCATGGGAGGCACCTCCACAGCCCAGTGTGGAGGGGTGAATTGAAACCACCAGCCAGGGTGCTCGCCTTCTGCTTCCCAGAGAGGAATCCCGAGCCAGCTCTTTTGTCCATGTTAGGGACTGTTCACCAGTATTTGAAATTGTGAACTTTATATCACTGTTTTATACTGCAGAATAGCATGCTCTTCTCCCATCCAATAAGAATCGTCCAGCATCTTTGTGTATAAATCTGTTAGGTCATGCCTGCATTTCCCTGCTATTGTTTTAGGAGTCTCCTTCCGGTATTTAAAGACGGGAAATATCTTCTTTAATATCTATCATCTTCCAGCTTTGAAGCTGTGCTGAACAACAAAGACAGACAAACATTTAATTCTCCCCTAATCCTTTAAATACCTTTACAAGCACATGGCGTTCACACGCTGTTAAGCCCCTCTCCCGTAGCAGCTGTACATCTTCTTTTAACTCTGCCTCTAAAGCCTGCAGCTTCAACTGGGGTGGAACGGGAGCCCGTCATCCTGTGGTGGCTGTCCTTCTGGGTGGCATGGAGAGGGATGGTTTTCCATAATAAAGCAATCATCTGGATTGAATTGCAGATACCTAATCCCCTCACAAGGTACTCCTGTTTAGTTTTGTGAAGTGAACAAAGACATCAAGTTAGGCATGCTCCGGGCCGGATTTGGGTATCTCCAAGAGCTTCTGATCATTCCTGTGATAAGCCAGCTTGATCTGGTAACTTTAACACAAAAGTGCAAGCACAGGATCAAAATCTTTTTCTACAGGAAAAGGAGTTGAAATAGAATATTTCTTTAACTTCACTCCCCAGAAAAACTTCTGAAGTAGCAGACATGACACTTGGGACAAACCCATCTCTCTCAAGCCTCCTGCCGTTTTTTTATGGTGCAGGAGCAGAGTGGGATTTGAATAGTTGCCTTACAGGATGGGAAGTGGGCTGGGATGATTCGCTCTTCACATGAATTGGTAAGTATTCATCGACTTAAGCCCCACAAAACAATTTTTTTTCCTCATTTTCTTCCTCAACATGAAAACTTTTCACTTGTTTTCAATATTTTTGCTTTCTGTGAGGACCCATAAAGACATTTAGTCTGTTCCGCTGGCTGAATACAGATAACGACACCGGTATCATTTTTGACAGCTGCCTAAGCAGGTCCTGAGGACCTTCAAACCCCATATCCTCCTCAGACAGTCCACCCTCATATTATGCTTCCTCATATTATGTTTAAAAACCCCACCTGGCTTATAACCTGAAGCCATAATTTCTTGGCCTGTAAAGATCATTACGGAAAATACCCAATCTTTTCCCCCAGCAGCAACAATCTATCTGTTCAAAGACTCTCTTTCCTATTCCCACTCAAATCTCCTCTTCTTCAGGCTAAAAAAACCTTCAGTCTTCTCTATATATTTTCTAGACTTCTGTTCATTTACATTGCTTATTTCTGCCTGGACTACATCGTATTACCAGGGTGGCACTATTCTACAGGCTAAAATCTAAGGGCCAGACATCATCATTTAGATCAATGTAGGCATGGGAGCTGGGCTTTGGGCTCCTTATCGAAAATCTTGCCTTTTATCAAAGGCTGTAAAAGCCTGGTGAAAGCATTCTCTGATGAAAGCTTAGATAATTTAATAAAAAGTAGCATTTCTGGAGCTAATCTGTCATCCAAGTGCACAGCTACACTGTGCTGCCGTGTTGGTGGCCATTGGGAAATTTTTCTTTATTGCACACTCTCACTTGCTGAAAGCTAAAACTGATCTAATAGCAGGAGGCTTTGGAGGCACAGTTAAGTGTACAAAAAAGACTCAATTCTAATTTTTTTTTTTAAGAAAACCAAAAGGGGAAGCCAAAATAGGCCACTACTGAGGGTTAAAAAGACAGACGTAACAAAGGAATACTTCTGAGTTTTTGTGATGTTTTGTGCACTTGAGTCACTTATAAAAAGACTATATTCAATGTTGAGAATGTTGAGAAACTAATGGAATGTTCTTCACAAATGTTTTTTTAATTCCATTTTTAAAATTATTTACTTCTTTAAACAGCACTATCTTATCTGTTGAAAGCTTTTCTTTGCAACCTTCTAAAGCGCTACAGATATTTTCTGTGAGAAGGTTTTAAATTCCCCAGTATAAACAGATGGTCTATTGGTATTTGTATGTCAGAAGCTAGCAGTTTCTATGGTAAGACACACTGGATTGACTCTTTGGCATTGCAGGGACAGTTAATGAATAAGATTATCATGTGATGGCTTTACTCCATTAAGATCAACATAATTAATCAAGACCCTCTAGGGATGCCATGTAACTATGGGCAAACTCTTTGGTTAGTGGATTTGTTACTTAAATGAAGGGAAATGTTGGCTTTTGGGGAGTGTTTTGCATGAAATCCTGATTTTAGCTGTACTAATGCAGTTAACTTGCAGCTCACATGTGAGTGGGGTTGCCACATAGCCCTGCAGCTTTGATCTGCCTTTTGGAAACACACGTGGGCTTCCTACCTCTGCTGTACACATACTGTGAGCCTGGTTGTCCAACAGACCAAGGCTAACATGTTCACACTAAGGAAATCAGTGAGAGTGCAATGGGTTTCTTTATACCAATTTAAATTTGCTGTAGAGCTAGGTAGTTCATAGAGGTACTATGGATAGCATTATACTAGCTGGAAGTCTTGCTGAAGGACAAGTAACATGGAAAAAGAGCGCAATCCTTAAGAGAAGAAGGAACTTGAAAAAGGAATAAACATTAATTGGCAAAGCTGTTGTGTAGATTCACAAAGGGTTATATTGCCCAATGCATGTATTCCTAGACGTTCTTCAGTATTTACCTTAAAGACATTGCTAAATTTGAGGAATCAAATAATATGGCATGCACATTCCGACATCTCTTTTTAAAAACTGCACTTTGGGAAAACTCATCAGCTTCGTTCTCAAATAAATTTGAAGAGATGCAGGCGAATTACTGAGTCCCCACATTTTTCCTTGAAAAAGTTAGATGTCTTTCACTGATGGAAATTTCATTGACATAGGAATTATACACATATATTAACTTGACTGTTATGTGAGCCCACTTGTTCATGAAGTCAGCTTATGGAAGTAACCCTATAGGCCACATCTACAAGAAGGAGCTTTCCATATCAGATCCTTAAACAATACTACCATAATTTCTAATAAATATTTCTCAGCAGCTGGTACTCTAGGACCTCTTCAGGAACCAATATAATGTTTAAAAAATTTTTTTTAGGCCTCTAGATTTGAACTTCCTGTTTCAAATCTCAACTTTCCTTAGAGGCTAGGAAAGCACAAAAGGCCATTCAAATACATTCCCTGGTGTTATTTTCACGATGACACTCCAACATAATGGTGTCAAGGACAAATCCTGCCCTTACATGACGTTCATCAACCTTCACAAGAACCAGGAACTTTACCTTTCATCTCAAATTGATATTGAGGGATAGGTTTTGCCATCAGATATGTTAACTTCAGCAGGAGTGCACGGATGTACCTGTACTCAGCATTTCACACAAACACTTAAGAGCACCACAGGGTTTTTTCAATGTTCCTGGGCAAGAAGGATAAAACAGAGCAACTGTGTCCTGTCAAACAAGGCAGACCAGTCAGCCACAGTGAAACCACATCAGGCAGCCTTCTAAAAAAAAAAAGTAGATAGAGCATCTTTGTTGTCTGCAGGAATGCACAAGCTGGGGACTGGTCTGCTTACCAGGCACATGGCGGCGCAGCCAAACGGGACTTTATCCCTGCTGCTCTGGGAAGCTCGGGCTGCCTCTGCCACTGCTTGTCCTCAGGGCTCTGGAGCAGCTCATCCAGTCTTGGGAGCCAGGCACACAGCACAGCAGCCACACGAAGATCCGCACATGTCCACCCACGAAGGCCGTCGCTTGCTGGGTGCTCACTCTTCAGCGCACAGGAGGCTGGGCCATGACGGGAAAAACAATCATCTAAGCTTCGGCTCTTTTAAAGGAGCTCCTTGCAATGAAAATGCCAGTTTGCCAAATGCTACTTCATGCTGAGTTTCTTTGGTTTGTTTTGGTTTAGGCTTGGTTTTGTTTAGATTTGGTGTGGTTTGTTTGTTTGGGTTTTTTTAAGATGAAATTTCGAAGTCCTAATCAACCTGCTTTTTCCAGCTTGCCTGACCCTTTCTGGAGCCAGAATGCCTAACTTAAAAATTAGGATGAAGTAAGCTTTTACCATGGTCATTGTGGCGGGAGGAATGCCGTCCATGTCATCCGTGTCCCTGCAGCTGCCAGGCCTCCCTGCTGCCGTGGGAGGGAGCAGCGCTCTTGGCTGCGCTGCCCGAGCTGGTAGCAGTTCCCACCAAGTGATTTGGATGCAGTGGGAAAGGTCAGCCCTTGCCTGGGCCTGGTACAATTCCTGCTGTGCTGCATCTGGCAAGGCAGGGAAAATTTTCACCGCCACTCATGTCTCACACCCCCTCCATGTGGCCTTGCTGGCTACATCTCCCTGGGCACAGGAGACAGGCCTGGGGACGTTTTCTGGCACGGAAGCTATGGGGTGCAGGGTGACTTGTATTTTATACTGTCTCATCCCTCTTGTCCTGAACCTGCAGTGGGAATGGCTTTTGACCGTGAGAACTGTAGGAGGTTGGTCATGGCCCCCAAGCACTACCAGGGACTCAGAGCCTGGTGACACAGACAGCCACGCTCCAGGGACAGGGAGGGGTCCCAGGCTGTTTTTCAGCTCACTGACAAAGATGTACCTTCTGCAGGTGGGCATCCTGCCTGCCTGAGGCTCCCACATCCTGCTGGCCTTGCCTTTTGCTTTTACAGCTGATAGATGAAGACACACCTTTAGGGCATGAGTTTCTTGGTCTGCTTTGGATTTACCTTTGGGTGAGTGGGACTATGTCTTATTTTCCCCTTTGAGTGCAAGGGAAGCACTTTCTATCACCCATGCTGGAAATGCTGAAGTGAGGAGAGAGCCACATACCTCATGGGCTCCTCCTTGCTTCAGCATGTCCCCCCAGGGTCAGGAGTATGGGCACAGCCACTGCAGTGGGACACCAGGCATCTGTCTGCATCCTCCCCCATCCCTCCTGTGAAAGCACCAGATGCCAAGGCAGGACAGAGGAGCCATTTGTGGGTAGGAGTCAGATATAATGGAGGGACCAGGCAACATAAGCAAAAAAAACACCTGTGAGGGCAGCAGCCAGGAGAGCTGGTGTTGTGAGGGGCAGCCAGGGGAGGTGCCTTCCTGCTTACTCTGTAGGGGAAGGTGAGCAGAGAGGGACTAAAAGGGTGGATCTGCTGCATGGCAGTCCCTCATCATCACCACCAGCAGTGAAGCAGTTAAGATGTGGGGAGCCCTTCTTTTTTTTTTTTTTTCCTACATCTCAAAATAGCACAAGGCAGCCTTTGAGCACAGGCAGTGATGTGCTGACATTTGTCCCTTTGAAACATCCCCTCCACCACCCCTTCTGCTCAGTTCGTGGGGCAGGAAGAGCCGCCCACTTGGAGATGCTGCCCGGAAAGCCTCTCGAGGAACGGGACACTTCCTCAGGGCTGACCTTCTAAAAATAGCCTGGTAGGGATGAATACTTGTGTGAAACAGCCTGCAACCCAACGTGATGTTGTACATGCTGGGATCTCTATAGGCTGGAATCTCTTTAGGCTAGAATGAGGTGTAAAGTGAAGCAGGCAAGGAGGAAAGGAGAAGTCAGATGTCTGATTTCTGGCTTCTCATTACGGGTCTCTGACAGTGAGGGGAGTGGTGCACATGTCTCCAGGGTATGATCCAGAGCAGTGCATGGGCTTGGGGACCTTGCCAGCCCTCCTGGGGTAGCTAACTCATGGAGGTACACAGTCCTCAGCTTTAATTTTTGCAGGATCCCAGAGCAAATTGCTCTGCTGCAAGATTCCATCAACCCATTGACCAGGATTTAAAGTAACATTTTTGTTAACCATTATTGGTTAACCCTTTCTGGTAGTGAAACCATGTCTTCAGTCAGTAAGAAAACATCACAGCTCTCTGGCAAAGAGGAAGGCTGAGCTCCTGGAATTTGACAGATGTTCATTTTACTCACCCCCTGATCCTAAAATACCACCATAATTTTACTTCACTCAGATGAATAAGCAGTTGACTAAACAGACATTCAATATAAAATTCATAGTAAGAAAAGAGACACTTGGGATAATTTTGATTGATTTACTTGGCAGAGTTTTGATAGCTACTGAAAAACATACTATTCATGTTTAGGTGAAAAATAAATGGAGTCAAATAAGTGTCACTGCATAGTACTAGGAGGTATATACAGCCACATGTAAAAATGCATAAACACAAACACTTCTGTACAGCAACTTTTCTTTTCAGTCTGTATAGAGAAACACTGGTTTATAATATGGGGAAAATATAAAGCAGACATACATGCAACAAGGACATGACAGTTACATAGGTCCCACCTGCCTCCCCACAGCTGAAATAACAATAATAACAATAATTATAATAATAAAAGCCTTTTTCAGGGAAAAAATTTGAAACCTGGAATGTTTTCATGTTGAGGTTTCCAGAGAGCTTCAGATGTGAAACATATTTGAAGGTGATTTAAAGGCTTGATTCAAAGCCCTGTGAAGGCAATGGAAAACTCCATTGGTTTCAGTGAGCTTGGGGTCAGACCCAGCTCTATTTAACCACGATCCCATTCTGCCCTCCCCCAAAACCCAAAGTTGAAATCTGAAGATAAAAATAAACAATCATATCATACAAAACTTTGTATATAGAATACAAAAGGTAACAGTTGACTTTTTGTATAAAATACAACTTTTTGATAGTATATTTATTTCACATATGTATAAATATAACCCAAATAATATGATTTTTATTATTCCTACCAAAATATTATTACTTTTTGTTGTTGTTTTTACAAAAGTTTACAAAACAAATAATTCTTTATATTTACAACCCAATACTGTGAAGAGTGCCCAGTCAATGATGAAAAATAGACTTTAAGGGTAGTGCACTTAGCAATTGCAAAGAAAGAAAAAAAAAGACACTAGCTCCATTCAGATACAAGTGTTCTGAGGAAATGACACTGGATTCAAGTTTTGGTTGCAAGAGTCTTTCACAAGCTCACTTTTCAAATGCATCAGGCATATATATACAGGACTAGAAATGGCCTCTACCTTTTTTGAATTTACTGAGGATGGGATGTAATTTTTCTCCCAGGGATGGCACTCACAGCCCAGTGTCTTTTGCACTCAAGGCTGAGGCCAACAGGACAACACTAAGCATTGAGTACACCACTGCATGATACCACAGAACCATAGAATCATAGAATATCCTGAGTTGGAAGGATTGAGTCCAACTCCTGACTCCTTGGGACCAGCTCCTCAGCTGAACAATTTTTTTTTTTTTTTTACATCATTTGAGGATCTGGAAATCATTCTGGCCTTAATACAGAAACCAGTGGTGGCTTTTTCAGTGGCATTTGAGGGTAGTTGAAGTTACCAGACTACAGTGTCCATTTCTCATGGTGATACTAACTCAGCCTTGGCCTCAGTGGCATCCATTGCAGTTGTCTGTTCCTACTGGAGCACTGGCAGTCACTGCTGACCTGCTCGTGGACAGGGAGTGTGTGAGGCAGATAAGCCAATCTTCCTTTCACTTCAAACTCATGCAGCTACTACTTCAGCCTAGTTTTGCACGATTCATATGGGACACTTTTGTTACATGGCATCTTATCTCTCCAAGCTTAGGTGGGACCCCAGTGGCCTGAGCTGAAAAGCTCTTGAAAGGCTTGGAAAAATTGTGCTGACATATTGAAGGAACCACATGCACCCTGGCCAAAACTGGGGAGAAGAGGGAGCTTTCTGGGCAGCTGAGCCACCACATTACACAGTGCAGGGAGGTGCAATGATCACTAGCTGGGTTGGCAGAAGGGACTCTTCATCTGGCTTCCTTGTCCCTCTTATTTCTCTGGGAATGAAGACCTCCAACTGACATATCTAACTAAATGCCCATGTTACACCTTTTGTGGAGGTGCTGGTGCTCGTTTGTGTGGTGATGCTTCTTGAAACATCCTGAAAAATTGTGCCCATTTGAAATGACAGGGTGAAATGACTGGAAAAGCCTTATTAAAACCACTCGCAAGAAGTAGGTCAGATAAGTGCAGAGGCTATTGTCAAATAGTCTACTCATCCCGCTGCCACTAACAAGGATGAATAAAGCGCTTGCACTGAGGCTGAGCAATGCCTCTTGGCACAAGGCATGTGAACGTAGGCATTGTATTCCTTTGCCACATCTAGTTTTATCTAATTCAGAGGAGGCTGTGAAACATATTGCACCACATCATTTGAAAGAACAGCATTTTCATTTGAATTGCAAGATCTGTTCTCATCCATGAATCCTGTCTGAATCACTGTGGAGCTCCTTTGTAGTGACATAGCACATCCTTCTGATGCCATTACTGACCAAGCCTATAGCAAAAACATTAATACAGTCAAGACTATTCCCTGGCAGGTGTGGGACAGCCTGTATCCTTACTGCTCTGCTCTGTCAGCCTTCAAGGCAAGGTGGCTGCAAACTACTCATGGGAATGGTCCTTGCCCCAGGATATCTTCCTAGTGATGCACAGAACTTGCTCAGAGCAATATTAGCTGGTCCATCCCCAAACCCGGAACAGATGATTTGAGTCCAGCGCCCAGAAATAATCCCCAGAACTGTTTCATATACAAGCACAGATGTGGCCGATGGAGCCTCCTGCTGTGAGTTATAATTGATGTGCATGCTAGTTTCAGGGGCAGAGCCTCTTGTACTTCAGACAGAGGCTGTGGGGACCTGGGCCATCACCAGAACTCTTTCAACTCTCCCCGTACGGTGAAGGAGAAAACAGGATGGAACCAAAATGCTTTGCAATCAAAATGGCAGCTTCCTCCCAGGCAAGTAGATGATGGCATTTTGTCTGGGCTAAACTTGCTTGAGAGAAGAAGACCAGGCTGAACTACCTGATTGATACTTGCCACGATTTGAGATGAAAATGAGGACAGTGGCTTAGCTGAGCCACTTTAGGTATTTGCCCTCCTCTAAGCTGGACTGGGAGAGTAGTCAGGGTCAGAGCAGGAGCACCCTTCTCACTCAAGTTTCTATTAAGTCACTGGAGTCCCTGGGGAAGGGCAAGGTGGCAAAGTGAGAATCCTGAGCTTTGGTAGTAGTTCATCTCATGTTTCCCTCAATGCCCAGAATGACTGTGCAGAACAGCAGCATCCTCTAATGCTCACTGCAAACACTGACGAAAAGGAGAACACATGCTAGAGCACACCAAGAAACACGCTGGATGATCTGTTTCCTTCTTCCCTTGGATGAGACCACTTACCTTGCTGTGTGCTACAAAAGGTACAGGGTTTATAACAAAATCATTGGGAAAGCAAATGTAAGTTTGTACTGTGCAGAAGTAGACAGTTTTTGTAATGCCATGAGATTTACACAGGGCTTGATGCTGTCAGGGCTGAGCAGTCCCAAGGCAGTTAAGGGCTGTGAACACAATGACTGAAGAGCTGTGGACCACTTGGGGTCTTACTTGCCCTCAGAGAAATGATGTTCCACAGCCCATACCACTGTCTGGTGCTTCCATGGGTGGGAAGCTGACCACGTTTTTTTACCGGAGCCCCTCTGAAAAGAACCAATGAGTTTGCAATGGGCTGGGCACAGGTGTGTGGAACAGACCCTTCACATGTTTTCACTCCTTTGTGGCAGGCAGGAATATCGCTTACACTGTCACTTCAGTTTTGTTCCTAGAGCTGCTCTTCAAACAGGGCAGTTGCTCTATGTTTTTTTTTTAAAGGACAGCCCAGTTACTGGAGTGTAAATTAATAAAGCAGGTTGTTGGCATCTAAAGAGAAAGCTAGTGTCCTTGCTGCCTCTTCATCTGGCATCCTCTTGGTACTGTCACTTATGAGTGGTTCCCTAAAATTTCATCGAGGTTGATGTCTTTCATCCAGTCATCATTACCAGGTTCTGTTTTCAGTAAAGAATCTATAAAATCCGAGTCACTGTTGAGTGCAGGTCCTATACTGTCACCTTGCTGGTTCAGAAAGTCAAATGCTAGGTCATTACCTTGGTCACTTCCTTGGTAAGCCCGGGAGGTTTGGTTGGAAGTTGTGAAACCGGTTGATGGCAGAGATGATGGCGGTGTCATACTTGTTCCTGGCTGATTCAAGGTAGGCACAGTCTGTCCTCTCAGCTGATTGGGTCTTGTGCTGAGCCCTCGTAGTGAGCCAGCAGATTGTCCATTTAGAGTCTGGTGCATTTGGTTGAGGGGGGGCCTCATTTGGACTCCCGCCGTTAACTGGTTAGGAGGTGCCAATGCACGCTGAGGAAAATGCTGGTTGCCAACGTTGCGCTGCAAAGACTGGTTAGGATATGGAGTGCCGGCGGGGAAACGGACCCCTGCAGCTTTCAGTGCATCCTGCTGCTTCACTGCAGCCTCTTGTGGGGCCCAGTTCTGGGCATTGGCAGTAGCCGTGATCATCACATTGGCTGGCCGTTGAGCAGGGATACCTGTCGCTCCGTGGGTCAAGTTTGGCCTTATTTGCTGAGAACTGACCACTGACCCCGTCCCAAAAGCCACCCCGTTGTTCCCCTGTGCCATGGTTTGCTGCCGGGACACCATGGGGTTATTCTGACTGGGCAGAACTTGGTTTTGGTTTCTGTGTGGCTGCATTTGGTTCATTCCTGAAGTCACGTTGTATGTGCCCGGTTGGTTGCAAGGAAGGTTCCCGTAGCAGCCCATACTCCGAGCAGCAGGAACAGAAGGCATTCGGGTTCCAGCAGGGGTGGACATGAGGCTGGAGCTCTGGGGCATGATGCTGTGAGTTGAAATTGGGTTGGATAAGGACATGTTGTTGGAGCTCATGCTCACAGCTGGAGAACCACCTGGAAAGGAGAAAACAGAAGTGTTACAACAAGCATGAGTACATCAAGGTGTGGTGTCATTCAAATACCAACAGCCCAAAAATCCAGTTTTCTATGAACAGAGTTCTTGAAGGAGGCACTTTGCTCTTAAGAGGACTTACATAAACTTTATCAAGGCCCTGAAGGTGCCTATCATCCAAAGGGTGGTTTGGTCTATACTAAGCCACCTGTGGTCTTTCCATCCCTTCAGAAGAGAGCACATGAGCCAAAACTGGCGCTTATTGTAAGAGAAATATTGCAGCAGGGAAGGACAGAGAGAACCACTGGGCAGGAGAGAAGACTTTCCTCCCTTCCTTTACAGAAGCACTAGACACATCAGACAGGACAAAGCCTCTCTAAATGATCAGAGATCAAGAACTTTTCTTCCTTACAGGACATGGCTCATCCTGGCTCCCTTTAGAGACAGTGAGGAGTGAGAGGCACTTTCATCAGGCTCCTTTTCCACCTTTCTTGGACAGCAGCAGTACCCATCCTTTTTTGGGAATGCCTGTCCCAGATGACAGCAGGAGCCAAGACTGCATCTCACACATTTGCAGCCATATGACAGGAGCTCAGCCCAGTCTGTGACGTGCCTGTCCTTCCACGTGGTGGCCGAGCAGGCATGAGGACATGACAGTGCTGTGCCCAGTGAGCCCCACACACGCCCCTTCTAAACTCTCTTTCCAGCTGTGCTATGGCTATTTGCCCCTGCTGAAACAGACTTGAAACCACACATGATGTGCCATCACTTGCTGCACCCAAACATCCCCTTTTGTGCATCAGGAAACTACAAGTTATGAGTTAGCACAAATTTATCACTCCCGGCTGATTCTGCCCAATGGAGGATTTTCCTGTACTTGACATCTGCCAATGGATGACAAGTGAGGATTTTCTTGCCTTCAGCTGCCAAATCTGGGCACAAGCTCACTTCTTTGACTACAGAGCCAAAGCAGGTAATTTATAACATGAAGGCTGAGTGCTTATGCAGTGCAGGACTGAATTAATCCCTGAGAGACTGGTTGAAAAAGACCAATCACTTTTTAACACATCCAGTGTAGATGGCACTGTGAAGAACCCTCTCTGCACACAATCAGCTGCTCCACTGTGTAGTTCCCTTTGCTACTGTTGCTTCCAGTACAAACCCCACAAGAAGCACAGCTCAAAAGTCAGGTTCAAGGCAGAGGAAAGGAGATGTTTCTTCACACAATGTGTGGGTCAGGCGAGGAAATCTGTGCCACATAGCACAGTACAAGCTAAATTCACACCTCTTTGGGTGTGAGAAAAGCTGTCAAAAGGAGCTTGCTACCAAGGTACCACTGCATTTCAGGACTTCTCTGAGCCTTTCCCAAAGGAGGAACAAGGAGATTTGCTATTTCATAGGGTGCAACTAATAGCAGTTGATGGGCATGAGACATTGCCTTGGTTTGATCCTTCATACATGTGGCAAAGCCAGATGGAATTTGACTAACTTCATCTTCATCACCAAATCTCATTATGTATTGGTCTGCGTGATTAATTTTATTTGTTGATCCATCATAAATTTCTTCCTAACTACACAGGTGCTTCAAGATTCTGTCATGCTTGCAGCATTCTCCAAACACTTCAGTCTCAGTGTGTGGCATGTTTTCTGGTCCTTTGGTCCTTTGCGGCTCCTGTCAGAACTTGACAAGTTTCGAGGTTCGATTTCAGAGCTGTACATCATAACTGGTCACAGGAAAAACTTCTGCACGTTTGCAGTGTGGATGTAAAGTAAGCTCTATTTTTCCAGCTCAGCATCATCTCAGACAATGTTTGCATATCCAGTTTCAATCACACAGCCTGCTCACAGTGATATCTGGAGACCTGTCAGCCATTTCCTTTTGAGCTATGTTAGTTTTGTGTCACTCGGGTTTCTTAACCAAAATAGGCAGTAAGAAATCAGATGCTTTAACATAACCTGAACAACTATTGCCTTTAGGTTGCAGTTTCATTGAAAGAGATACTGTGCAAGTTTGAAAAGATTTCTCTAACATCAGCCCATGTTGCTTGAAATTAATTACAACTTCTCCTTCCTATATTCTTTATTATTTGAGCTGTATCTGCTCCCCAGTAGTTACACTGAGCTCTGCATTAGGCTACTAGGGCTGCAATTACCTACTTAAGTCTTTTAATTTTTATTATGGCATTAGCAGTCTCCCTTGGTGTTTCAAGACTAAATAAAAGGTGACACTAAGAATTTGGAGAACCTCTCAGCCAGCTCTTTTAAAACCCTTTAAGACAAATCATAGGCATACATATTTAAAAAGTCTGTGTTTAGGAACAGCTATTTAATATACCATTCCTGTTGAAATTTCACCATGATTCACCATCACTGGAACCAAAGAAAAAAATTATATATTTCTGCATTTCCTGCATTATTTTTTATGCATATATGATTTCCATTTAGTAATGGATGCAAAGGATTCATTTTTTTTCCTTAAAGACATAAAAAATAACTTTTCGCAAATCATTATTAACACTGAGCGTGACTCCACAACCAGAGTGTTTGTACCAAATCAATATAAACATAGATACCTAAATTAAGAAGCTTCCCCTATCCTGAAGGCAGCCTGTTCCACAAACAGGCCCTAAGTCAGAGACACGTGACTGTAGAGAATCTAATTAGCCTGAGAATTGTGTTTTCCTAACTTAAGCACCTAAATTCAGTCCTTGAGCTGGGCAGCCCCTGGGACAGGGTATGCTATGGGGAGTCCACCTGGTTTTAGCCCAGCAGGGGCAATCACATTCCCAGAATCAGTGCTCAGCTGATTAGCCACATGATTAGCCCCATTACTGGCTTTGCTGGTGGGTTGTGCTTTTTTGGAACTACTGTAACATCTCCTGTGAAGACAGGCTGAGACAGTTGGGGTTGTTAAGTTGGGAGAAGAGAGGGCTCTGACGTGATCTAATACTTTCCAGTACCTGAAGGAGGCTACAAGAGACAGAGAGGGGGACATATAAGGGTATGCAGTGACAGGACAAGGGAGAATGACTTTAAATTGACAGAGGATAGGTTTAGGTTAGACATGGGGAAGAAATTTACTCAAGGGTGGTGAAACACTGGAAGAGTGAAAGAGTTGTGAATGTCCCATCTCTGAAAGTGTTCAAGGCCATGTTGGCTGGGGCTCTGACTAAGCTGGCCTAGTGACTGATGTCTCTGCCCATGGCAGAAGGTTTGGAACTATATGATCTTTAAGTTCCTTTCCAACCCAAACCTTTCTGTGACTCTGTGATCCTTTTGCAGGGCTGATAGGGATGGGGCCCTGATTTTTTGCTCCCTTGAGCCCATATTAAAGAGGAGGAATGGTACAGAATTCAGTGGCATTTCAAAAGATCTGGAACAGCAAGCTGGGGAGAGATGGTTCTCTCCCTCCAGCTGAACTGCAAGTTTGTAGAGTCACTTCATTGCCATTGGTATGAAACCCCTCCTGGGGTGACCCTGCCAGCCGTTGAGCAGACCCCAGGGCTACCATCACACTGCTCCTGCAAATGCTACACTTTTTAAAGAACACAAGTGTTTTGGAAGGGGTTGTACTTGTTGCCAAAAGACGAAGCTTCCTCTTTCTTTTTTTTGCTATTTTTATGCTTTTATTTTTAACGCAAGTATTTTCCATCCTTATTTCTTCCAGATGGAGAGAAATGCCTTCCCCAGAAGCACTGTGTACAGCAGCTGGGCACCCCGGGCTGCAGCAGTTTGGAGAAAGAACTTCCCTACCCAATTCACCTGCTCTTTTCGTGGGGGTTTCTTGCCACAGCATGTCACTGTGGGGAAAAGTATAGAGAAATAGAATACTTAACCAAGCTTCTCCAGCCTGTGCGATTTTATTTAGCTTTTTGTTTCCTCTTCCTTGATCTGAGCAAAGCTATTCCCAGAAAAAGGGAACAGTTTCCCTACTGTTACTCCCTTATGCAAGAGTTTCCTAATCTCTCCATCTGGTAGCTTTGCTGGAAGCTCCCAGCACAGCCCTTTCTCCCAGGCTTGCCTTAAAGGCTGCTGTCCTCCCGAGGCTCACTCAGCAGGGACTTGAGATTTGAATGGACAAGTGCTGCCATTCCCCCATGTCTCAAACCGAGGAGATGGGACTCCAAATACCACGAGGCTGGCAAAGAGTCGATCAGATTAACAACAGGAGCCACCCATAACAATGGTGATCTACTCACTTTGGAGCCTTTCACACATGTGGCTGCACTCACTTCCATTTTCTCAGGCTAGAAATGGATTGTTTTTAAGTAAAAGCCAAGAGTCTCAGTTAATCATTTGTTTCCAGGAACAAACGTTTAACCAACACACCAAATCTTGTGATTTGGTGTGTTGTTTAGAGTTTGCCAAAGCCTTCAATTTGGGAGTACAAGAGGTACCAAGCCAGCGAGCAGGGCCCTCACCATGGGCTATTACACTGGGATGCTTGAGCCAGTTTACAGGAGAAGATTAACACCCAGGTCCATTAGAAAGCAGCAGTTTCCAGCAGCAGTTTCCAGCAGCAGTTTCCAGGTTGCAGCAAGCTTGTCACTGCTAGAACTTGTAAGCAGAGCAAAAGGAGTGCATGAATGCAGCTTGAGCAGCCCAACCTGGCCCATCCCTACAGAGCTGGGCTGGGGTACCACACAGTCAGCAGATTGGGCACAGGGGTGGCATGTGAGTAAGCTCACTAAAATAGTAATAGAAGCTGAAAAAATTTTGCTACAAAGGACAGGTAAGAAGGAAAGACTCAGATAACTGGCTGAATCTGCAGAGCAAACAGTTATGGAAAAACAACAATAAAAAAATACCTTCTTCTTTTTCCTTAGCATGTTGAGTGCAAAAATATACTAGGAAGGCAAAGGATCCTTTTTATACTTACATGCACAGACACTTTGCAGTATAAGGAACATGCTTTGATCCCATCTGCTGCATTTCCCACACCTCCTCTCTCCTCAGCATTTTTTCCTCACTCTGCCTTTGCTCTCTAAGTGGCCTTCAGCCAACCAGCAAGGTGAGCAGTATGAAAAGCCAAACAAGCAATCCTATGCTTCAAAAACTAGACTCTCCAAGGAGGTCAGGGCTGAAGCAAAGGACTAGTCCTGAAGTGTTGGGCATTTCCTGCCCTGGGCAGTTCTGGCAGAAAGCAAGGGCTTTTACTCTGCTGTTTGACTAATCTGTTGAAATGCTGCCTGTAGAGCTGCACTAAGGCCATGACCACAGCCTATTAAACAGACCAAAAGTACCACCCATGATAGTGCCATGTGGGGTACTTAAAAATCTGCATGAGGGTCCTCACACTGTGCATGAACTGCCATTTGAAGGGAATGATGGTTCTCGTCTCAGTCTCTGAATCAAGATGCACCACATATGTGAGAGAAACATCTGAACACAGTGAGGTTGCATAGTCAAGAGGACGTCTCTGCATAAAGTATTTGGGTGCACATCTGCCCCAGACAGTGCTAATGGGAGGGGTACCAACCCTTCCTCCCCCGTGTCTGAGAGAGGTGGTATCAGCCTGGATGAAGCACCAGATCGTGCACCAGCACTTCTCGGTGGCACGGGACAGTGAGGTAAATAGCACAGCCACCATCTACTGCCTCTGTGGTGCTGCAAGCAGATATCCAGACAATCATGTCCCAGTATGCACAGCTCTTACAGGTGGTCTTCCAGCTGAAAGGAAGGAGGAAAGGGAAGAGTTGCATTGAGCCCATGGCTACTTACCAGGATATTGGTTTGCTTGTTGCATGTTGACCACATTCCTTCTTTGGTCTTTATAATCTGGTGGTGGTCTTGTCAAGTGTCTGTTCAGCTGGTCTTGTGGAGTTATTTTCTCCTAGAGGATTAGAGTAGAAGTACATTAATTTGCCGTGGTTTTGTTTGTTTGTTTGTTTGTTTGTTTGTTTGTTTGTTTGTTTGTTAATGCTTTCCTGGCTCTGTGTTTTGCCAATCTCTTTCTTTTCTCAGTATGTACAAAACTGAAGTATTTCTTCCTTTCACCCTGTCTGGTCCACAGGAGAGTCACTTGTGAAACTGTGCCATCACCTATCGAAGTCTCAACAGAAATCTTTTTGCTGGCATTGTGTTTGAGTCTGGTTCAGCTTTCTTCTCAGCTTCTGGGAATAATGGCCATGTCTGCACTGCAGTACAAAGTGCATTCCAATTTCAGCTTGTCATCCCCACCCACAGCCATGGCTATCCCTCCCCTTACTCTGTCTTCTTACACTGGAGGGGTGACCACAAAACCCAGCAAAATCCCTGCTTTTTGCTTCCCTCAGCTCCTCCTCCTGCTGGGATACCAGCAGGACACATGGTTTAGCAAGGATGGTGCTGGGCTGGCTGTTTTCATGCCACTCAACATTGCCCTGTGCTTGCCTGTACATGTGTGAGGTGCTGTCTTTCCTCTTACATTGGGAGTACAAGATCTGGGACAAGGGCAGCAGGGAAGGATTGCAGAAGAAAATATTAATTGGGGA
The DNA here is from genome assembly GCF_015227805.2 of Hirundo rustica. Taxonomy (NCBI): domain Eukaryota; kingdom Metazoa; phylum Chordata; class Aves; order Passeriformes; family Hirundinidae; genus Hirundo; species Hirundo rustica. The sequence goes on from NC_053451.1 coordinate 38,980,829, forward strand.
ATTTTATATTTTATTTATTTTGAGCTTGCAGGGTACATGTCTCTGGTGAGAGGAAGATAAAAATCCAAGTCCTTGAACTGAAATCTGACTAACTGCCCTGTGCTCATAAAGATCTAGAAAGAGCAGGCACCAGAGTAAATTATCAGCATCAGTATGATTTGATGCCTCCAGAATGCTACTGCTCACTCATGAGACATGGCTCCTTGGGATATGTGCCCCCATGGCAGGAAATTGTGAGTTTGGTGCACATGTCCCTTTACTGGACAGCTGCTGGGACAGCATCACACCTCTTCTGCAATGTGCACAGGTTTTGTGCTCAGCTGCCAAAATGGCAAACCAACTCGTCAGTGCGAAAGAGTCAGGCCCTGGGTGATGATGCAAGGCCATCAGAGGAATTTGGGGATAATCTGCCTGAAAAAACCATGCATATGGACCTTCTAATGAAAAATCTGTATCTTCTTCTCCCAGAAGTACTTAAAAACACTGGGAGAAGAGCCTTTCTTGTGTTATTTAAGCATTTCCACAATTCATGATGGGAGTGAGGGGTCTGATTAAGATTTGTAAGGTTTGTTTTTATTTCCTGCTCAACCTGAATCCTTGTGAAGAAGACAGACTCCCAGGACATTCCTGCAATTCATGTAAAAACCGTGGGCAAGCTTTATGTGTATTTCTATGTACACAATACAAAAGCAAAGCCAAGCTGATTAAATGGCCATTTTATTTAAGAGAAATTGTTTGAGCAATTAAGTTTTGGCTCTGTTAAAAATTCTGACAGAAAACTGCAGCACAGAGCTGACTTGAAGCTTCTTTTTTTTTCTGCATAAATTGAAAAGTCAACAAATATTTCAAATATTTCCCTTATAAAATCCCCCATGTCTCCTAAAATGACCAGAAACTCCCAACTTGTCTCTCAGATACCAAAGGAGAGAGAACTGGTTACAGATATCTAGAAATGTAAAAATAAAACCAGAAAAAGTAGAACTCATATACGATCCCAGGCGACATACAAACTTATGCTGAACCCCAAAATCAAGGTACATGATCCTTGTTTACACACAGGCATTTTACACTCTGCTGACTGGGTTACAGATCATGGAAGTAAGCTTTCCTCTGAGATCAAAGTAGCAGAGCAGTGCACCTTGGTTTTATCTTGCAAAAAGATCCATGGACAATATTCATATGCCTCAAAACCAAGTATCTGCTTGGACTGTCCTTGTAATGAAACTGCAGTAGCTTGGACACTTGAGTTGTTTCGTATAGGTTGAAGAGGGTTTCAAAAAGGCTTAGGAAAGTGCTGAAAAATACAAGGCGCACTCTTGAAGTTCTAAGCATTGCCAAAACAACCTTGAAGTTTTAGAGGGCTTTCTTGTCCCTGTTTTAGCTTTCTTTTCTATTGTTTTTATGACAATATTTTCCATGTAAAATAAGAAATAAGTAAACTTACAGCTTCTGCCAACATCTGCTGCTGTAGAAGGAGTTGTTTTTGCTCCATCATTTGCCGTTGCAGAGCCTGTTTCTTTTCCATCAGCTGCTGATTCAACAATGATTGCTGGGATGAGTTCATGTAACCACTTCCAGTGTTTGGATTTGAGCAAGAACTGGAGCTTGGAGTGGGGCCAGCTCCCTGGCCTACCACAGAGTGTTGTTCCTGAAACAGAAGAAATGGCTCGTGAAGGATGAAAATAATAACAAGCATCAAGAAAAGGAAATAATCCTTTTTATGTAATTAGCTGAAGTTCAGGACACAGCCCAAAGACTCTCAGGATAAGTGACCGATGCAAAGGCTTTGACAAAGTAAGAAGGGGATTGAGTAACTTCATCCCTCAGGAAAGACTCTGAAAATGTGCCAGGTGGTTCCAGTGGAAAACCTCAATATTGTACCAGGAGCTTGGGAAACATTACAGAAGTAACAGAGCTGTCCTGGGGATCTTTCAGGAAACGTGCATCGGGCTGTACAGCAGTTTGTTTGACCACAAGGGAACAAACTCGGCGTCTGCTGGTTCCTGCCATCTGGTGAACAGCAGCGAGAAGCTGCAGACAAACTGCTAGAAGTGCCATCTATTCTTAGAAAATACAGAGGTGGTAAGTTAATACTTCACAGTGGGGTGAATGGTGCTGCTTTCATTCCTCCCGTCATCTCCCTGACAAGAACAATCTCTGAGAGACTGCTAATTGAATCCCATTAGCATCACGATTAAATAGGCTTAGAGTGTATCAACTTCCTCAGTAAAATAAATATGTAACTGGGAAGGACCTTGAAGAGTGCTTTAGGGTCTCTCTGGTCTTTGTGAGGGATCTAGATCTGCTTTCTCTTCCCAATGTGCAGCTTCATAATGAAGGGATGGCAAAAAGTCATCTTTGAGGGCAGTGGGGAAGATACATGAAAACTCAAGCCATGTTCATATGAGAATGTACACTGAATGACAGTATGCTGCTCCTTTTCTCTTGGCCATTATTTCCCTTGACAGCAATATATTTTCTGCCTTCTTGCTCCAGCAGTGTTTGGTACTTGGGCCTTTACCAAATGTAGGAAATAGCTTTCTCAGTACACACACAAATACTCAGCTGATGTTGGATCACTCCATATCTATGTATTTCTTAGCCACACAGCTACAAAGAAAATGGGAAAATGGGGTACACTGAAGAGGTCACAACAGTCAGGAGACGCATCCATTCCCTGACCCCACTTGGCTGCAATTCACCATAAGAAACAACCACAAAACTCTGTATAACCTAAGAGGCAGCAGCATTTTTGCCTTGCAACACAAGACTCCACAGCGGGAGTCTGATGCTCCCTGTTACGCCGCAGCAGTTCTCTCAATACCGAGGTGTAGAGCCAGGATCTGGGCTACTGTCCTGGTAAAGCTCTGCTCCATGGCCATTGTCCCCCAGGGCATTTGGGCAAATATGGGCTGAGCAACACTGAAACAAGGATTGATCATCCATAGCCTGCCCGTGCCCTGAAGACCACGGAGCACTGATGTTTAGCGCTTTGCAAACTCCACATAAAATCATTCCTGAGCCTCAGCTTTTGCATCCCTCCCTTCCCCAGTAACGCACAAACTCAGTGCAGACTAATCCCACTTATCTTTCTACCATCTGGCATGGAAGAAGCCCAATGATTGTTATGGGTTTTTCTATTTTAAAATAACTCCGTGGCTTCTACACGGGGCCACATGAGTGTGTAGCTGGTTAGATAAAGTATTTGAAGACTGTTACTGAAATAAAAACCATGACTTTCTTCTGGAGCCACCTGCAGCCCCCAAGGCAGTGTTACAAACCCACCCTTCAAATTTATTGGGCTCTTGCACAATTATATCCTGCACACTTTCTTTCAGTTCCAGAAGGAGTCTAGGATTGCTCGGCACTGCCACATTTTTCAGCCCTTATGTTAGCTGCAAGATAGAAAATACCTCCTCTCAACAGACCTGCTTGCCAAGTTGTTGCGCAAACTTTTTTGTCTTTCCTAAAATATTTTGAAAAGAAAAATATGTTACAATAAATTGGTTTTGACTTCTATATTCAAATGACAACTCTAGCTTGAACCCAGCCACATGTTCCATCCATTAATAGAATTCATCTGTTGCGTTTTTGCACAGATAGTGCAGGCTCCCCCGAACGTACTCTCAGTCCTACATAAAAAACCCAGCAAAGGCTAAGTTTTTCTTTCCCTCATTCCCTACCAGCCCATATAAGCAGTGTGTGTGGGGGGGGTTGCTTTAAGATAAATTGCGTAGTGTTCATTCACAGTATCTATCAAAGAAAGCTCTTCTGTAATAGCCATTGGCACAAAACACCAGCTGCTTGGCAAACAGATCCTGAGAAAACAGTGTAAATCATCAACTTGGAGCCAGGTTGGGGTTTTTTTGCATTTGGTCCTTTCTCTGCTGTTCATGAAATGTCAGTGTGAGCCTATGAATCTACGATGTGTTACTTCTCCTGCCTGCTGATCTTCCCCTTGCAATGAGAGAAGGAAGAACAGTTTCCTAATAAATCAGGGGACTAGCTGCATAGCAGTTTGACCCTTCATGAACTGGTGCTATCGAGCCTTGCTCTCACCCTGCACTTGCATCACTGCAAATCAGACAGCAGAAGGGCTACACTGCTGTCAGAGACATGGGGCTCTGCCCCTGCACTAGGACAAAGCGCACCTTCTGGCATCCCTGAGAGGAAGGCAGGTTTGGGGTGGAGTTGCCCTGCTTTTTTCAAACTGTTTCATCCTGCTTTAAGCCCGGCTTTACTGCAGCAGCTTTACTACAACTCCACACACCTAGAGCTGCTGGTTTTAATGCCATTCCTGGGTTCCCATGCTGCAGTTCATGTGGTTTAACTTTAGAAAGCCCTGGCCAAAGGAAGTGTGGAGTGGGAAGTGCCTGTCCTCTTGCCCTGGGGCACCTCTGCCCAGCAGGCTGCAGAGGCAGCCCAGCATGCCTCCAGCTGGGGAGACCTGGGTGCTTGCCTGCTCAGTGCCACCACATTGTTACCCTGCATGAGGAAGGTAACCTATCCACTTTGCCCCCAAGGAGGTGACATGATGGGGAGCACATCCCTGCAGTCAGCCAGGTGTCAGGGACAGGCTGGAAGCATCACACCTCCAACAGGTACAAATGTTCACCTGGGTTTACCCCCAGTTTCTGTCTCATTTGTTGGCATTGCTCATACATATTCCATGTTCCTCCAGCCCGGCAAATGACCTACAGCCCTTTTAGGGCCATTCCTGGTGCCAGCTGGGGCTGGTTTAGTGCTCACCAACCACCACAAAACTCCATCTGCCCTGCCAGAGCTGAAGCTTCAGCATGGTGATGCCTGACATACAAAGCTGATGTGTTGCACCACATTATCTGAAGTTACAGTGACATATAAAACCTATGAGATGCAGAAAGAGTGAGAGCTGCTCAGAGCCGGTAGCACAACTGCGGTTTTGTTCATAAGCATCACAAAGAACATTACATTCAAATTTTTAAATTAGCAGTAAAACAAAGCATTTAAGACTGAGTTTGCCTTTCACTATCCCTGCTGCAGCTGATTTGTGTTCATACAATGGAAGGGATATTTTAGCTTCTAACACATAAATGAACTTTCTAAAATAGACCTCTCCTCTCCTCTCCTCTCCTCTCCTCTCCTCTCCTCTCCTCTCCTCTCCTCTCCTCTCCTCTCCTCTCCTCTCCTCTCCTCTCCTCTCCTCTCCTCTCCTCTCCTCTCCTCTCCTCTCCTCTCCTCTCCTCTCCTCTCCTCTCCTCTCCTCTCCTCTCCTCTCCTCTCCTCTCCTCTCCTCTCCTCTCCTCTCCTCTCCTCTCCTCTCCTCTCCTCGCTCTCCTCTCCTCTCCTCTCCTCTCCTCTCCTCTCCTCTCCTCTCCTCTCCTCTCCTCTCCTCTCCTCTCCCTACAAAGCTTGTCAGGAGCTCTGAAAGCCTTTTGCAAGTTTATGTCTCTGCATTCTTAGTTCAGAAGTGGTTTAAGGACAGTTGGCTGGAAAAGGATGTGCAAACCTTTCCCCTCTTTCTCCTGGAGATGCTTTAAATTGACGAATAATTTTGATGGGGCAGAAGGGAAACAATGGTCCATTTTGTATGAAACCACAATGCCCACAGAGGCTGTTTGCTTCCCAGCCGGGAACCCTGACATCTGTGCCACAAGATGAGCTTCTGCTTCTTGCAGATTTTCCCTCAGAAGGAGATGGGGAATTTTTCCACCTTTCTGTTCCTCTGTGGGGCAACTCATTCTGTGTCCTGCATCACATCAGGAGTGACAGCTCTGACTCTTGCTCTTCTTTTGCATCAGTTCTGGCTTAAAGAAACAAAGAATTAAAAGAAGAAAGGAAAAGTCTCCAGATCTATTTATGGAAGCCTGCACAGTGACAGATGTTTGCCTTACAAAAAGTTGCTTCCAGGGAAAAGGATGTGCTAAGTCCTGTTCGTCTGGTGACCGAACCTATGCATGATGTCCTCATGCATAAGCAATTTGAGTCAGTTGTGTTAATTGGCATCGTGGGCTTGTGCAGCTCTTCACTGCAGGCTTAGAGTGAGGATGGTGAAGGAAACGCTCCTCTGTGGATTTCTTCAAGGCACCAGTGGCTGTCTCAATAGTGTGAGCTTCTCAGGGGCTTTCTGGTTTGACTGCAAACCACCTTGGATAACTGAGCACTTGGAAAAGGAGAAGGGTGAAGAGGGAGGGGAGAAGGAGGTGGAAGAGGAGGAGAAGGAGAATAGTTCAACCAAGTCCTGCAGTGTTTCAGAGTAGTGTAAGGCTGGTAGCAAAGCCCAGACCCCCATGAGTTCCTCATGCGAGCCTTCACAGCCTCAGCTGGCACGCTCCTTTCCACAGCCGCAAACTGAGGCTCTCCTGCAGCTGCTGGGCCAAGCACTTAGGATTATTGAGAAGAGCTGGTCTGACTTATGCAACTTTAGGAAGCTGAGCACAGGGTGCTTTGCTGAACAGCCAGACTCAGCACCTGCCAGCCCTCTTCTGAGCACCTCCTTTTTGCTGCATTTAATGGAAACAGATACACCCCTTTCTGCTAAATACTGGGCTTTTCATGGCCATCTGAACTCCAAGCGCTGCCTGCTTGTGTCCTTGCTTCAGACAAGAAAACAAAGGTCCAGCAGGACCACAGCAGAGTGCCTGTCAAGTAAGAACTCTTTCAGCTATAGTGAAAAATCTAAAGAGTTTTCATACTTTTAGGAATAACTTCCACTCTTGACCAGAGTGTAGAGGGCTGCTTTCTGTGCCAGCGCATACTGTGGGAGCACCAAGAAGTTCCTGAAGTTAAACTCATCTGCAACAGCTGAGGATCTGATCTGTGTCTAAGGAAGTAAGACAGACTGGGGAGAAGCATAGCCAAGCAGATTCTCTGTTGCCTTACTGCTTGTTCATCTTGATGAAAGTGGAAAACAGTATCTTCCTGAGCAACTCAAACTCATTCAGCCTTTTTTTGGTATCTGGAATACACAGCATAAAAGTGAGTCTCATTGAAGTTTAGGTCTCTAACAAAAAACTTAGAGCAGATTCTCTCTAAACTGCCTGCTACAGCTCTCCCTTCACTATACGGGGAGATGGGGCTGTATAATTAGGCTTCAAATATTTAATTTAGACAACTGAGTTAGGAACCCAGATTAGATGACAGGAACATTGCCTTGCACTCCTCATCTTGGATGCTTCTAGTCCCACTGGAGTAAGATACCTGGAAGAGTGATAATGCGTCAAGCAAAAGTGGATGACTTTCTAAGGGTGTTGTATATAGTGACCTAAAAGCCTCCCAAATTAGGCAGGCAGAAGATACTATCATAGGTTGAATTTCCCCTAATACCTGTCAGAGAATATTTTTATGCATTCCAGGAAGATCACTTTTATATATATAAACAACATTTGAAAAACCTGGAAATTGCAAGATCCCAAGAGCTGGTTTTGCTGTGACTAATATCCAGAGATACAGCTGGGTGAAGGCTGTAAAATAGTTTCTTTCAGTAATTTTGTGGAGTGTTTATAAGAAGTTGGCTCAGCCACACGGGACTATCTTCTGTGTTTTTCTCCCGAGAACATCTGAGCTCTCAGGACAAAAATTTCAGGGCCAACCATGTTTCCAAGGCACATACACAAGGAAACATGGACACTAACATTACAATTTCACAAGCCCAGGCTGTCTGCCAGAAATACTTGTACCTTTATCCAGCCAGGGAAAAGAAGCAAATGCTGTGTCACTCCTTCAACAAACGGAGTGATGGAGCCCAAAAAGGAAATCCAGACTAATCCCTTCAGACACTGAAACTGGAAATGCTCCTGACAGTAGGGAGCACACACCTGATTTCTGCATCCTCATAGTCTAAGTCACCCATTGGAGAGATATGTTAGGACACCAAGCGATGCAGTAGGTACTCAGTATGCAGAGGGATAAGTATTTCAGCAAGCCCATTTGCTGCAGCTCTCACTGGAAGATCCAGGGGGTTCAGGCTTTTTAAAAAGACCCTTTTTTTGACGCGCTGAAATTTAAGTGCACCCCATAGCTATTTTCAGAAATAGGTAACTTTGTGCACAATCTCAAACGTAAAAATGGGTGAGCAAATCCCTGAAAGGAGCCAATCCTCACTTTGACAGATAGTTATTTGTGCAATTCCTAATAGAAACCTATTATAGCACTTTGCCTGTTCAACACCAACAGGGAAGCTGCTCACACCCCAAATCCTTGTGAATGTATTTTCAGATTTGTTTGTAGGTCTGCCATAATCCCTTGCCATAGAGCTGCACAGCCCCATAGCCACTAGCAGGCACTCTTAGAACACCAACCCCAGCTCCTTAAACTTGGGCAAAGTGGGAGCTGCATCTTGCAGGGTGCAAGGCTCAGATTCAGCCCTTGCACAATCACATAGCAACAGACCCAGGAACAGCGCCTCATTACCAGCCTTGTCTGACAATCAAGTCTTTAATGAGAACAAAGGTTGACAGTGATTAATCATTAAGACATTTCTTGTTCCTTGCTGCACGTGTTGAAGGCAGCCTCCTGCCGAGGCAGTCTGGCAGATTTCCTGTCTGCTCTATACCAGGGCCCGTGTCCGGACACACAGGGATGTCTTTTCCCAAAGCCAAGCACACAGACGAATGTCTTGTCTCCATTTCTGAGCACGGCAAATTCAGAATGCGTGTGCATTCTGCAAAAATAATAAAACCTCAGCTGTAAATTTGATTGCTGCATATTCAGGCAAAATGACCTAAAGGAGATTTGTTCACATCAGAATTTTTCCCAGAGACATCAAGGATGGATTATTAGTATTTTACCATGTGCACCATGATGAACTTTTAATGTTATCTTCTGGAATAATGTATATATGAAAGTGTCCATTTTAGAAATATTTTGTTTATTTGTAATGAAAATAACACACACGTGTTGAAAGTTCAACAGAGGAGGTTGTTGTGAAATGTCTGCATCAGAAGAGGAATGTTGGCTCCATCAAAGTCAATGGCAAAACTCCAGCTGACTTCAACGAGGCTAGATTTTCCTCCCAGATCTTCATCCAGCCACAGGGGCGCAGTGGCACTTTTGGCTTGCAGTGACTTCATCTTACACTTTTTGGACAAAATACCTGGTTCAGAGAGACCAGAAGAGAGCTCCCAGTGACGTACTTGTGCAAAGACTATCCTGCGCTCTGTATGGAGCTCTATTTTTAAATGCCTCGTGAGCTCTTATTCTGAAATGCTTGCCACTAAGCACGAATGATGAAGACTCCTATCTGGTTTTGGACAAAACCAAGCACATAATGATTTGTTCTACTTCAGCATGACCATTTGCAAAAGCTGCAATATGCAAAATCTACACTACAACAAGCCAAGCCCTTTAGTTTATCATCACACAATTGCAGGAAACCAAATGAGGGAGCTTTAAGAAACTGCCCCTCCTCTAGCTGGAACAAGAGCTGGTGTGAAGGGACCTGTTTTGTCTAGTACTACAGAACAAGGTACGTGCATACTTGCAGGCTCTGTGCTTCCATTAAGGAGTGGTAATTTCCATCTGAGGCAGTGAAAACTTCCTAAACTGGTTGAATTACACACTTGTGATTATCTGTCTGTGTCTTTAGTAGGAGTATACATTATCTGTGTATATGTACACCTTATTCATTTAATAAATGTTCTTGTCTCTCTGCCATCTGTTTATTATCTTTCACAAAAATTATCTAGCCTGGGGTCCATACAGAAAATCTCCACCCACTTAGAAAAGCCATAATCAATTGAAACAAGCGTCTTGCAAGGGGAAGCGCTGGGTAATTCAGTAACAGGTGACTCTCATACATACACGTTTCTATTTCAACCTTCTGTTTACAAAGCAGTGCTAGGAGAGACACTGGTAGCAGGCTCACATATAGTGTATCTTTTTTTGGCATCTTGCCTTATCCTCATGTTTCTCCCTGGCAGCAACTCCGACAGTCACAGTAAACCAACATGGGCACCGTACAGGGAGGCGTGCTCCAGAGCTTGCAGTGGAGACCTGGGCTCCTAGGATTCCATGGAGCCAAGAGAATGAGGTATATCATATATGATTCACCCTCCCTATTCATTGTCTGTAGTTTAAACAAATTTGTGTCACTTCTAATTAACAACACACACACCCCCACACCCAATAAATTATATATATAATATGGAAATTTTCCTCAAGCAATAAAAAAAGCAATGCAAATAACATAAATGTCAATTTTTCTGCAGGAGGATGGAACAGGCAACCTGAACAAAATACTTAATGAAGAAAGAAAAAAATAATTAAACACTCAAAACCATAACAACAACAGAAAAACCACATCAGTGGAGCCAAACACTTCAATTCAAATGAACACAACATGGGTTACATGACTGTCAGAGACACAGTCAGAGACACATACTAAGATCAAAGCTCTCCTGCTGAGGATACACAGCAAGAACATCAGCATCCTTAAACTGGAACCTCCTGGGATCAGCCTTGTAATGCCAACAGCACTGAACTCTGATAGCAAACAATGGCCAACACTGAAAAGCAATGTGTGAAGAAGAGCTCTGACCTGCGTCTCCCTGCACTGATGGAACTTGCAGAAGGGACCTGCCTCAGGCGTGTCTGGATCTCTTTGTTCCCAGTTACCTGTCCCAGGACAATGATTGGTGCTAACTGAAATCAGCATCTGGGGCTGGTAGCCAAGTGTCACTGGGCACAGAAGCAGGGAATGGGACAAAACCAAATGGTTTCCAGCTGGGACAGCCCATGGAACTGGCGCAAGTGCACAACGCTTGGTTCAGTGGAGCAGCTTTGACTGCCCATCTATGCAGTTTTAAATGAGTCCTTATCACAAGACCCCAGCTATGGTCTTCACTCTCCTTTCTTTATAGCAACCACTGTCTTTGTTATAAAACAACTTTATTTGATGGGAGTTAATTTGCCGGAATTTACATAACCCTAAGCTCCTGCCATCCCCTGCACTGTCTTAATGAGTGTGATAAAATGGTGCCAGTGGCGGCAGCAGCCTGAGGGTTTGACAAATCTATCTATCTCTCATCTGTCTGTGCCAACAGCAGTTTCATTAAAATATGAAAATACTAGGTTTCCTAAAAAGCACCCCTGGGATTTGAAATAATTTTTCATTATGATCTCAACATGTAGGAATCAATGCGGTTTTCTCAGGTTTCCCAGTGGTTCCAAATACTTCTCTGAGTCAGGCAAAGAGTAAAGTCAGGACCCTGAATTTTAGGAAAGCAAAATTCCAGCCATTCAAAGGGTTAGTCAATAGAACCCCATGCTAAAGGGACAGAGGTGTGCAACAGAGCTGGCAGTTCTTTAAGAATGCTTTCCATAGTGTACAAGAGCTTGCCGTCCTCAATTCCCAGATGTAAGAAATTGGGAGAGGGAAGCAAGAGACCAACATGGATGAGTTAGGATCTGCTGGTCAAATTAAAAGGCAAGAAAGAACAGCACAGGTGGTGGAAGCAAGAACAGGGATCCCAGGAAAAGTACAGGAATGGTTCCCAGCTGTGTAGGGGTAGGGTGAGGAAGGCCAATGTCGATGGAGCTGAACTTGACAAGGGATGCTAGGAGTGACAAGAAGGGCTTGTACAGCTATGTCAGCCAGAAAAGGAAAGACAAGGAAAGCTTTACCCCCTCAATGAACATGACTGGCCAACTGGTGAGAATGGATGATGAGATACTCAACAACATTTTGCCTCAGTCTTCACTGGCAATCTCTATTCCCACTTCTAGTTTTAAACTAAAAGAGTGCAGATTCAGCCTAGATATAATGAAGATTTTTTTTTTAATGAGATTGGTGAATCACTGGTACAAGTTCCCCAGAGAAGCTGTGAATGCCCCAGCCCTGGAAATGTTAACAGTCAGGTTGGAAAAGACTCTCAGCAATGCGATCTAGTGGAAGGTGTCCCTGCCCATTGAAGGGGACGTGGACTAGATGACCTTTAAAGGTACCTTCCAGCTCAAAAAATTTTATGGTACTAAGACTCTTTTTCTGGGAGGGGGCAACAGAGTTAGACAGAGCTCATCCATTTCTGCTTTCAACCCTGCAGAGTTTAGCTCTTTGTCTGGCCAGGATCCCCATCACGGGAATTGATCTTGTGCCTCATTGCCCTTCTGGTAGCATTACCAGGCATGGTGGTTATCTGCTGCAGGAATAAAAGGTTATTTCAAAGGTGACATAGGGCCACTAATGCTGTATCATGGCACAGGCCCTTCAAGGAGCACCTGGCATCTCACTGAGATCGAATAAGAGTGCAACAGTGCTTGGATGTAGTGGGTTGTATCTTCTGTTCTTTATGTCCAACCTTTAAAAAAGCTGAAATGGAGCCAGCTAGAGAAGTCAGAATAGCTCGATCCACCAGGGACCAGTCCTGCCTTGGACAGCATGCCTGGGAGGAATTATCTGAGGAAAGTCTTCCTTAAATGAGATGAAGTAAAAAGTGAATTATACTTCTGGCATTTATTTAAGCTATTTACCGCCCAAATCTTGCAGCGTGGGAAAGAATAACAGACTATCCAGAGCCTGCCGTATGCCAGCTATCAGATAACGTGTGACTCTGGAGAATGGGAAGGTTGGTGCCAACAAAAACTTTCTTGGACCACTTCTGCTCATTTTGCATTATTCTTGTGCAAGAGCAGTAAAAACCTGTTTTGCCTCCCTGTTTTTAAATAGACTTAGTCTCTTATGAGAAAGAACAGGTGGACAGGGTATCACTGTCCTGTTTTCTTTCTTTTAGAGAGGGAAAGCGCAAATGAAATTGCCTTTGTCAAATCAACCTCATATTTTGCTGTGGTATTTCCCACATTTGTGATATAGCAAAGATAAATACCTCACAGACCAAGTAGGGGCTCTGGATAGCCTTTTATACTCACACTGTCTGCCCTGCCAGAGAAGCCATGTGCTTTGCTGGGGGGGACACAATGATGTCCTCTGGCAGTGCCTTTGAAGAGACGTTGGGGAGATGCAAGTTCTGTCCCCATCTTCACATGGTTGGTCACAGCCACACAGTTTAATAAACACATAAACTAAGAAAAGACCTTGTTTATTGGTATCAGACTTTTTAGGGGCCAGAGTGTTTCCTTCTCACTGTCTGGTGGCAGAACTGAGGTGATAAAAAGTGCAATGGGGAGCTTTCACTGGCATCTGCAATGCCCATTGAGCTGTGTTGGACCAGACAGCTCAGATAGAACAGTGAAATAGAAACACCCAGCTGACCATTTAACTGTGCTTACAAGGAGAGAAAGCAAAAGGAGAAACCAGCTGGACTAAATGAACTACGTGGGTTGTACTACATTCTGCAAATATTTGGTTAGACACCACAGAGGTTAAGAAAAAGGAATTGGCTTGGTTTGATTTGAATTCCCTGTAGAGGTCATCCCTTCACAGTCCTGGCAGTTGGACAACAATAGAGGGCAAGAAAGAAGCATTTATTTATTGCAAGCTTGGTTTATTTTGGATTTTAGATATTCTAAAACTGCATATATTCTCTACAGCAAAACAATCTTAATCTGTGATATCCTTTTCTTATCCTAAGAAGCAAAAGTTGGATTCATTCTTGGGCCATAGACAACACATGTCTCCTTTAGCTTAAAAATAAGGTTTAAATGGGATTTACTTGGCTCACTGGTTTGTACTATCTGGCACAGAAAAACATTTTATCCAATAACTGCTTTTTAGGCTGTTTCTGCAAGCAACCTTCCCTGTGGGTCACACAAAAGTTCCTGGTGAGTTTTTAGAACTCACGGGCAGGGGAAGCCTACCAGGAGACTATGTGGATTTAAACAATAGAAGGAGACTCTGACACAGAAGACTTCACATACATTTGTTAATCAGGAGAAGGGCAAAAATCTTTTGATGCATCAAGCTGTGGGTTCTGAATATTCAAAGTATCATGATAGAAGTTTGATACTGGGTAGCAAGGAGTTGTGATATGATATTTGTGGGGTTTGACACCAAAACACTCGATAAATTGTACTGAGGTTACTAGGGATCTTGTTAAAACATCTCTAAAATACTGCATCCCTCTTGTTATTACAAATCTAGAAGTGATCAAAAATAATGAGAGTTTTAACTAGCAACATAAAGTACCTCAAATGGGTGTTGAAATATGTATGATTATGTAAATTAGATTGCTTGAGCTAGAAAGGGCAGATTTACATGGTAGCTGGTTGGTAGGTTAAAGAACTCTTTCCACATACATCTTGTTCTCCAGACCAAAGAGGTGTCAAATTCAGGGAATAACCCCTTACTAGCAAGGTCTTACTCTGTAAAAATGCTTCCTTGATTTTTAATAATGTTAGTTATGCCTCTTGATTTCTGCCCTGCTTCTCTGTAATATTTTTTGTGTGAGTAATCAGAGTTGAATCTTACAAAAATAAAGTGTTAATTAAGCTTTATCTAATCTCAATCTAATCTGACAGCAGCAACCCCCATCTGCTGCTCTGCTATGCGCTCATCCTTGGACCACCCACTATACATGGATAATTAGGTGTCGCAACTACTACGGCATCTGAATTCAGGAGAGTGCTGAGTGATTCCGACAGCCATCTTTACAGCTGGGCCCACCAGCCCTTGCTTTTCTAGACATGCAGTGGACAGGACTTGCAGCATTATCCTGTCTAGGAGCCAGAAAAAGGCTTGTTTCGCACCATCAGAAAGTTCGGTACCTAATCCAGTCACCAGGACTCTTCCAGCTGTGCGTGGAGTGAAGGTACATCACTGTCTCCAGAGGGTTACTGGCCAGGTCTGGCCTCTGAAATGAGTGGGATGAGTCTGGAGGTGCCTCTCTTCTCCTGCTGACTGGAGGAATGTTGGGGGCTAATTTGGGCATGAGATTATACACAGAAATGAGACAATTGTCATCTGATGGTAAGAAATCTGACTAAGAAAGTACAGAGTCTGTAGTAACAGAGTGAGGAGCCAAATGGAAACGCATTGGAAAGATCCCACTGGGCTTTGGACCAGGCTCTGTCATACAGACAAATTAATAAATGTGGGACACGGAGAGCAGCATGCAGAGAAGTACAAATCCAAACACCCTCATGGTTGGACATATTTACTTCTGGCCTGCGCCTCCCAAATCCTCTGGGGGAATTACTCCAACGAGTGCTCACCTTCTACAAATGGTCATTTTACAAGGATAAGGGATGATTTAATGTATTCTCCCTTGCTCAAATCAGTTATCTAGTCTTTGTCCACACACACTGCATGACCTGATTTTCCTCTCTGAGATAAGTCTTCCTAAGCTGCTAAAAGCTTGTCTGAAAAGCCAGCTCAGAGGTCAAGTGAGCAGGATTTCATCATTTCACTGGATATCTTTAAGGAGAAAATGAAAAATTTGTGTTACACTGCTAGTCTGACAGCATTAGACTATAAGCTGGGTCCAATAAAACCTTGCAATATTCACTCCACTGGTGGAATGCACGATTTCTTGAGATACCAGTGGTTCCTTAGCCAGGACAGCTATCAGTTGAAATAAATAAATTTAAAAAAAGAAAACCAAAATGGAAAGGAAACATTAAATTAATCATGAGGGTCAGGCAGACACCTTGCAATCTGGTGTAAATAAAGGTAGCCAGACAGCCACCAAAAGGACTTTGCCTTTTCTTTGCTCCATGAACTCAGACAGAAGTTCTCTGCTGAAATTAGGGGTAAAAGTCCCAGCAGCTTTAGTGGGGCCATGGGCTGCCCAAGAATTTGCACAGCTCCGCATGCAGAGGGATACCTGGCTTCTGCAACGAGCAGACGTTTAAATGCACAGCATACTGAAAATCTGCGGCATAAATGGCACAATGGATACACAGATAAGCAGACAGCAACTGATCTATTCCTTCCTAACAAAGAAGGACAGCCCTCTTTACAGCTGGGAGACCTATCAGCATCTTTGATATCATTGTTCTTGGGGGAACCGCTGAATAAAGGCTCTCTGTCTTTTTGAGCATAATTACAACTGATTTTTTTTTTTTTTCCCTGATAAAGAACGTAGTCATTGAGCCATAATGGCATTATTTGATGACTTAAATTCATCCTCTAATCCCTCCAAAATGGTATAAATTATTGAACAAGTCACTCAACGCTATAAAAGCACTTTAAAAACATTTTGTTCAGCATGATAATGATCAGACAGAATGTAGCAAGAGTTACAGTAAATTAGACTCATGCTCCAAGCTGGCTGCCACTCAATATACTCATAGCAAAATTCTCACCTACTGAGTAAGACACTCTGTCATGGATAAATTAAGACATAGTCAGTTCTAAAGTGTGTTGGCAAGGACCTTTAGTTCCTTCCCATTTTTTACAGAGAACATCCATGTGATTTCTGGAGGTACTATCAGAGAGCTACACAATGTTATGCCTTGGAGAGATGCTGTGGTACCTCTGAGCAAGCTCAGAAACAAGGAAAATTACCTTGGTCAGAGATAATGTTCCCAGAACACCATTTTCATCATGTAGATTAGCTTCTCAGCTTCTGCCTGAGTTTCTCTGCTGCCAACCTCAAGTGGTGTCACAAGTTAACCCCAAGGTACCCAGAGGTAAACCTCCCTGCTTACCTACCTAACCACACCCACCAGCATCAGAGCCACTCCTGCAGAATTCTTGTGCTGTGAGTGAGCATATCTACCCCAAATCCAAGACCAACACCAATGAAAGCCTTGTTGTGCACATCATGTCTCCTCCTACCACTTGCCCTTATGTGGCAACTGTGGTGCCCCAGTACAGCAAGACTCCTCAGTGTCGTGGTACTGGGATAAGAGTGGGATCCTCATCTCCACTGATGTTCCTCGTGATCATGTATCGCTGGTGATCACAGAAACTGCAGATGAGGCACCTGAAATACTCAGCTGACAATGTGGTTCAACAGTGCTTGTAATCATCCAAAAAATTGTTCATTTTTATTAGTAATATTCGTATGACAAAATAATTCTTCATGGTGCTCCTTAACTCTGCTTGAGTGTTATCACTGATGGTGACAAAAAATGCTTACCAGTAATTACAGCAACAGTGCTGTAAATTCTGCATTTCTCTGAATTACTGACAGGTAGCTGGCAATTTTACAAAACTGAATTGCCTTCACTAAGCATCAGAATGTGATTCCCTGTACTCCTGTCTAGGAGAGGTGCTACAATCCTTAGATGTGGCACCGTCATGGACTAGCAGATATTTTGAACCAGGTCCATTTTGAGGAATTTGACCCATCTTATGACACACAGTCTAGGTTTGTTCCTTTGCTGGAATGGGGAACCAGTGTGCTTGAGAGCCAAGCCAAAGCACTGATTCTGCCCAGCTGCCGAAGTATTCTGGGAAATTGCTGTTCACAAGCTAAACTTCATCTTGTTTCTCTTCATCGTAAATGATGCCTTAGCAGAAACCCTGGTCTGACCTACTCTGCTGCCTTTAATTTTGTTCAAAAATCAGTGATATATCTACAACATAGTAAGATCTAGGACAAGTTTCCCCACATGAGTAATAGTGGGTTGCAACAGCTTTCTCCTATCCCAGATTCTATTCTATTCTATTCTATTCTATTCTATTCTATTCTATTCTATTCTATTCTATTCTATTCTATTCTATTCTATTCTATTCTATTCTATTCTATCCTATCCTATCCTATCCTACCCTATCCTATCCTATCCTATCCTATCCTATCCTATCCTATCCTATCCTATCCTATCCTATCCTATCCTATCCTATCTAAACAAGCATAAGAACTAGCAAACAGCTCCAGTCACCTGAGTATCCTGTTTCCAAAAGCAACTGGTAATAAATACCTGGAATACAGGACACAGAGGGCAAATACAGTGCTTCCCCCCCTCATATAAATTCTTCATGTCAATCATACCTGCATGCATTCCCAGATTTCTCTTGATCACCTTTGCTGCCTTTCTCTGATCCTCCTGTAGAGAGAACAGAACTCCACTGCAGCAGTCAAAATAGGAGTGAATTGTGAACTGTAGGTTGAAGCACTGGGGTAATGATGTTTTGTAGTCTGCTTTCTATTCCCTTGCCAATATTTTGTACCTGCTATTTGCCTTTCCACTAACTGTTGACCCTGATATTTTCAGAGAACTACTCATAACAACTCAATATATCTCTGAGCAGTGGCAGTTAAGTCAGAGCTCATGATTTTGTACATAAATGCAGGATTTTTTCTTTTAACCGTGTCTGCTACTCTGTATTTCTAGACATTCAGCATCTCATAGTCATTTATTTGCCAGGAAACCCTTTTTTTTCCTTCCCAGCTGCCTTTTAGTTTTACACTGACTTATTTCTCCTATGAGCAAACTTTTCACTCTGTTAGCCCTTTTAATAGATGTACTTGTCTGTTGCACATCAAAGATCTTTGCTTTAATCCCAATGATAAAATTCTTTATTAAGAACCTGACCCTTTATTCACACAGTTGTTTTCCTAACTTGATAAGGCTGTCTCTTAGACCACTGATAGTCTAAACTTTGTTAGATAAGAGTCTCCACATTTCCATATTATATAGCAACCAAAAGGAAATGGAAGTTCCTTTTAAGCAAGATGGGGAGCAGAAAACAGGCGTGTGCTAAAACAGACCCCAAATCCATCCACACCGACACTTCCAACTAACATTCCTGGCTGTACATTCTCTAACCAACCAGGAGACCACATCCAAAGCACAGGAAAAAGATCCAAAGGTCCCAATATTCTGTGTTCTCTTATTTAGAAATGCCAACACAGTCCTACATGGGCCAGAATGGTCCTGCAGGGATCTGCGGGCTCTGCCCAGGGCTGTCCTTGAGTGACCCTGTCCCTGAACCGGTCGTGTACGTACACAACAGCAGAAAGTACAAACCTGGTTATGCTGACTTTCTGCCTACTTGGGGATGCCTGCACTTGAAAAATCTCAGTTGCCCTTTGAGGACAAACATCCTATAGCTGTCATAGGACTGGAGCAAGACATTTAATACTCTCTGTCCTCATCTTCTGCTTGGAAGCCAACATGTGAGGTGCTGACACAATGAACATGATCCTAATGTTCGTATCTTGGGGAGAAACAAAGTTGTCATGCTTGAATTATTACCTCAAGGCTTAGATTAATACCTTAAAGTTCCTTATAATCAAAGACGTGTTTTAAGAGGAGAGGAAAATAAAAGGATCATAGAGAAATTCCTATCCTCATGACCTTCCGTGCAACATTCTGGGGACCAAACCAAGAATACAGCTAGTATCTATGCAGGGAAGACATGGACTGGAGGCTGAGGCAGGGTCACTTTCATAAGCTCTGAAAAGTTAAAGACTGATACAGGCTTTTTTCCCTCCCTAGATATATCAGGCTGGAGCATCATTACATTCAGAGGAAAAAGTGAAAAAGAGATTACAGATTTATAAGAGAAATGGAAATACCTGGAAGGCAAGCTTCTGCCTCTTGGAGAAATAAGTTTTCAAAGAAAACATTCGATGACAGTAATAGAAAAGAAAACATCTTGATTTGCTTTCTAAGACTTCCACAAGCTTTTCTTTGCTTTAAAATACAGAGTTCTGTATTTCAAGGCCATTACAAGACCCAGCATTGTTGTACCAGAGGGCAAGGTCAACCTCACAAATACCTGTGGCAGACATTCCCAGCATAGAAGTGTGCAGGACCATTGGGCCTTCTTACTGGTTGTCAGACAGCTCATTTAGCAAGATTTGCTAAATGGTTCTATCAAATTCTGTAATCAGGAATGAGAGCCACCAGAACTATACTTTCCTATAGCTTTTCCTGGAGTTGTGTTGTCCCTAGCTGATGTTTTGACCTGGCAAGAAACAAGCTTTCTTTTCATCCTTTCTCTGATATTTTGAGATTCCCATCAGTAATACTGGGAGAGCAAAATGTGAATCATATAAAGCAAGAATGGAAAACTGGCTGAGCATCCCCTGGAGAAGACAGAAGTCATCTGACCCACTGTGCTCACCCTTGCTTTCCATCACCCACCTGCCATCCCCTCCCCAAATCTCTCTTGCTCTGCCCTGTTGAGTTTTGAACACTCTTTGCATTTAGATGGGAGATTTGTTCAGTGGGATATTCCCTGAAAACTGGCCTTTGCTAAAGTCCTCTGTGCAACAGCAGCACTCCCCCCTTTCCGTAATGACTCAGATGAGTAGGCCCAGTGACTCAGTGGCTTGGAGAGCTTAAATATCAAGGGACTATTGACAATAGCCTTCCTTAGCTTGAGTGAGGATTACAAATCTCAGTGCTTTGGGATTGAAAGGCTCCCTCAGCACCCTTCCGCCTCTTTAAGTTGTTTGTAGCCTCCTTCCCTCATCTTGCAAAGCCATAATCAGGTAGTACACCAATAAAAACCAGTAGAAATAAAAACTTTCTAATTTCCTGTGGCTGCTTGGGCATCACTTTGGGATCCTCAGGGAACTCAGCATGAAGAGGTCGATGTTTTCCCACAGTTTCTGACCTCACAAAACTCAGAAGTGTTTTAGCATTCTCCAAAACTGCAAATCCTCAGTCTGTTTTCTTTAAGAAAAGAGAATATATGTTCCTAAAATTGTTTCCAATATTTCTACTAAAATGCAAAGCACTGAATTGCCAGAAAAGCCCTGGACTAACCAGCAATGGAGGTTTGAAAGCTGCAGATGAGAGCAGCATGCCCTTGTCTCCATGCCAGGCACCCCCTCCTTGCCACCGCAGTGAATGCACATGGCAGCATTAGGCTGCACTAACAGACAGTAGGGCAGCAAAAAACCAGATATCCAGGAGGTGGAAAAGCACATAATGGGAGATGAGAGACCAAGCAAAAAGAGAGAGGTTGCTAAATGGACCAAAAAAAGGAGTAAAGATTTACTATTGATTTCCCTGATGTCCCTGTCCATATACACATGGGAAGCACCCAGAACAACAGTGACCAAAATAGAGATGTTAAACAGATAAATACATGTTTACATATTTGTTGTGATGTAGGTTGACAATCAGGAGTAGAGGGGATCAAAACATTCTCAAATAATCACACTCTTAAAAGATTACATTAAACTCTGATACACTGTTGATACGTTCAGGCAGGAAGAAAATATTATTTAAACTGAATGTGATTTTTACATATGTAAGTAATTTCATTTGTGCACATTTTTGTTCTGCTTTCTTGGGGAAGGAAAATGTGATGCACTTTGAGTGCCTAAAGACTTTGACTTGACATTTATCTCATTTGTTGAAAACAGATCCCTCTGAACTGATTTAATAAAAGCTTCTAGTGCCAAGTTTCCTGCTTGGAGCAATTGTCTTAAACAGTGAATGAAAGTATTCCAGTACCCTTCCCCCTTTTTTTATTCCAGTCTCACAAAATCCCTTTTTTTTTTTTGCTTTCAGATGTTGACTCTTTGTTATTTGTAAAAAATACCAAGTTTGACAATGAGATTGTGACTACTTTTGTTTTATCCTAAATCCTGTCTTCCTTCTCCTGCCAAATCAATAAGCAATGAAGTGAAGATGGGAAAGAATCAGCACCAAACTTTGTTGGAGCTTTTTGGCAGTATGTGTTCACTGTGAAAGTAAACAAAATATTATTTATACGTATTTGCAAAAAGCTATCAAGTTTTATGACAATATGAAGGCAGCTGCTTAACTACTCCCCTGGCATTCCAGACAGGATTTCAGAGCTCTTGGACTGACTCACATGTCACTTGGCACATTTTGTAGAGGGTACCTTATTTTTCACTAGGAGGGTGATGAAGCGTTGCAGCACTGAAAACAGCAATGTTGATCATGGGCTCTGCGTACACACAGAATTATTCAAACAGTAGCATTTTACAGCCTCATTTCTTCTGGCTATTATTATTTGAGATGTAATTAGTATAGTGATAGTTTAATTTAATTACATTAGGTGTCTTATTGCATTCTGATAAAGAAGTCCTTGGGTGTTTTTGTCCTCTATGGTGTTGAAGTGTTGGGGCAAGCACAAGGAAAACCTTACAGATATGAAAACTAAATGCAGGAAGCTTGGAGAGTTTTCAATTTAAGTAGTAGTTAAATCTCAAGAGACACAAATTTGTCCTCCCTCCTCTCCCCAGATATCTACTTCCTTTTTCTGAACTGGAACAATCCCTTAGTTTCCCAGAGTTCTGCTACCTGGTGCTCACATGAAATTCGTGGTGGCAAGGATGACGTAAATCATCTTACTTTCCCATTTCCATATTTTTTGGAAGAAATCACCCAAGCAATATTTCCTTGTTTTAGAGAGGAGCTGTCAGTGATGCTTCTGATAGCGCAGATTCCCTCTGCAGACGCAGGTTCTTCCCCTCACCTCCAGCCGAGTAGGTGTGCCCATGCCTGAGGGTGAGATGCTTCATGGAGTTGTCCCTCATGGAGACCAGCATAAAAGTCCTAGCAAGTTGCAAATCCTTCAGCGGCCAGTTTCAGGACTCAGGTAAGGGAGAACAGATTTGAATTTCACAGCAAATGAAACATAGGTCATCCAGAGGTCACATTCTTAAATCCCTGGCCAGCTGGCTGCCTGGCTAGCCACACATGCACCCATCTACCCAGCCACCTCTGTGACTGCCTATTATTTTTCATCACCTTATCTGCCCTAGATCTTAGAGAAATGATCTTTGAAGAACATGAACTGTACAAGTCTCTAATGATTCATGGTCTTGCAAGCCATCACTGAGTCCCTGACTGGTTTCCTTGTAGGACCCCTTCAGACACTGGAAGGAATCCCCATCAATATGTGCATTTCTCCTTTGCTATGACAAAATGATACAGATATCTTTGTTACTGTCAGCTCATCCAACTCCAGTTTACAGAGAACTTCTCTTTAATGACTGCAGCTCAATGACTCTTATTTGGATAGGCCCCCATGTGTGTTGTGCTTGTTTTCTTTTTCTTTTTTAATCATCTGGCATAGCCCCAGATATTTCCTGATAAATCATATCTAATGCCTGCCTTGTGGTTTTCTGATGTGAGCAACAACAACAACAAAATAAAAAATCAAAGTGGTAAAAAGCAATATTAAAAACACATTTAGTGCAATCACACACTGGGGGGAAATGAAAAAAGCACTAAACTCTACCTTCTTCTCTAGAACCACCTTGAAAGTTTGAAAGTTACAGTGAAAACACAGTGGGTTGTAGAGTGAAGCAGTAATGAGAACCAGAGGATTAAATCAAAAAACAATTAACAGTTTTATTTCTGACATGCTGTTTCCTGCTTTTAGTTTAAATTTATCTTTATCATTCAAGCATTTGCATAACTGCTTAACTAAGGTGTTAGCAGCATTACTCAGTGAAGTTCAACATTTCGCTGGATTAGAGATATGCATTTTTCAGTCCCCAGTGATGAAGACTATTGTTATAGTGGTTCCTGCTATTAAAAGCTTTCCCTTCCAAGGCTTCTTTAGGCTAATTTATCTTCCCACTTACTTAAATTTCTAGATTTTAACCTTCTGTTTTCCTTTATACCAACTCCTACTGATTGCCTTAAATCTTCCTGTTTGACCTCTTCCTTCCTCTCTTCCCCCCTCCACATGCTCCTTGCCAGCCTCCTACAGCCACAGACAGCAGTGGTGGCTGTGATTCAGCAGCTGGTTGACCAACAAGGGCTGGACAACCATCCCACCGGGAGGAAAGTCATCGCTTCAGCGCTCCAAGCTGCAGAGAAAGTGGGAGGTGGGATTCACCCCAAGCTAGTGGCTAGACATTGAGCATTAATTTAATCTTCCGTATCATTTGCTCACAGCTGCTTCCAACGCTGCTTTTCCTTCTGACAATGTCCGAACTTCCCAGCAGATGGCATCTCCTCCCAACGTCTACCTGAGCTCACCATGTGCCCAAAGACAGAGCCTGCACTCGCTTTCTTTTGAAACAGCCAGTTTTACATTCTATCTGTGCAGGAAACATTCCCAAGGGAAGTGCAGACAGGAAAGAGCCTACACCATTACATGTTCATTAAGCAGCTCGAACTCTTTATGTTTCCCCCAATGTTCAGACAATTACAGATTTTTTCACCACTGGAGAAGACCCAATGTTTATTTGTAGACCAGCTCTAAAAAGCAGCCTAAAAGGAGTGAAAATAATTTGCATCTATTACAACAGGAACTCTAGAATGGAGAATCTGCTACTTGGCAAAGCCAAATGGAAGCTACAATAACAAGGGCAATAAGGCTGATGTACAAGACCTTCTCTTCTTAAACAGCTGCTGGAAAACTGGAATGGTTGCAACCCTCAATCCTCAGCCAGAAGCTGCATGAACACGTGCAGTAGCAGAACACTTCCTTGTCTTTCCCTATATAGCGTCATAGTGTCTTTCTGTCTCACCTCTCAGAACAATGTGAGCATGACTGAGTCACACCAAGACCTTTTTCCCGATGGTTTGGTAAGTTTAGATAGGCAGGGTTTGGATGAAGCTTTGAGTGGCACAGCCAGAGCAGCACCATCACCTCTGCACCTCAGCAGGTCCAGCTCCAAATGCTCCTCAGAGCCTGATTCCTTCACAGGTAGTGAAATAAACAGGGAGGGACAG
This sequence comes from Hirundo rustica, assembly GCF_015227805.2. Taxonomy (NCBI): domain Eukaryota; kingdom Metazoa; phylum Chordata; class Aves; order Passeriformes; family Hirundinidae; genus Hirundo; species Hirundo rustica. The sequence goes on from NC_053451.1 coordinate 39,005,270, forward strand.
GTGGCAGAAAGTTGAGGAGAAGAGGTTGGGAGGAGGATGGTAAGAGAGGCTTTCAGGAAAAATGTGAAGGCTGTACTGATGGAACGCACTGCAAGAAGAATTTAGGACAGTACTTCTTCTTGAGACACTGTGCTGGTTAAGTCCAGCTCTATTCTACCTTTTAACATTGCTTCACTGACCAGTGAAAACCAGTATGCTGAAATGGCTACCAAATGAACAAACAGAAATTATGCTACTGGGCTCATGTGACCACACATGAATTAACTATCCCAACTTAGCTGTGAAACACTGAGAATTCCACGTGAATAGTCCAAAGTTCAAAAACATGCCTCCAGGTAAAATAAAGCAAGGCAATTATCCGATATCAGGATTTGCATCGATGCCCTGCAAACAGAAAATGAGATAAGTATGTAGAACAAATGAGCCACTTTCTCAGATCTGACGTTTGACAAGATGGTCCCCTTGAATGCAGTCTGCCAAGAATACCAGTGAGTCACATTCAGAAGTGGATTTAAGTAAATAAAACTACAAATACAGAAGTTATAGCAAACAAGGAGCTGAATCAAATACTCTTTTTTTTTTTTTTTTTCCTGCGTTAAGTCTTAAGAAGCCTGCTCATATGCAATGTGATTAGCACTGGCACACTTTTCATATATTTTATATTTAATATTGTTAATAAACGACACCACTTGTGTTCGCAGTGCTGAAAAGATGGTGATCTTAGAGTGCTTTCAGCTGCAAGTTGACCTAAGGCTTTTATAAGCAGATGTCTCCTTCTTGGAAAGGCAGACAGAGCCAAGACAGAAATTGAAGATGAAAACTATATGTATCATTTAGTCAAAAATAAAAGCTGGGTCTCTATAGCATGCTTGTTTGTTTTGTGTTCAATCATATTTATAGGTAACAAGTGAGATTTAATAAAAGCTTGAAACAGCCAGAATCTGTTCCTGTTGCAATCACTGATCATATTTTTAGTTGAAGGGGGGCAGATAAACTGAAGTTCAGTATTTTTGAAACTACCACCTTGTTGTTTAGCTGGAGTGGGAATTTCCTTTAACATTTTGGACATGAATGCCATTCTCAAAGAGAGAGCAGCCCAGCAGCAAGGGCTGCTAATGGAACATGTGCCAGTTTCAAAGCACCCTCATTTAAAGTAGTAGTCTAAAATCCCCTGAATTTCTGGGAAAACTTTCTTGGTGAGAACTTTAAAAACATAACTTAAATTATTATTTTAGCTAAAACATGCCCTTTTCTCCTTCTTAAGTGCCCTGTTTCAATTCTAATTGGTCTCAGATTTCAGATTTCAAGCCAATAGTAAATGGGCAGGAGGATATTCATTTGCTGGGCAATTTCTCCCCTCATAGGCAGTTTTGTGCCTTAGGCAAAAGACAGAGGGGGAGATTAGAGCACCACAGGACCCTTTTTCATCCCCCAGCAGCACAGCAGGAGGTGATGACCTGGCGCCTGGGTCTCTGAGAGAAAGGCAGGCTGCAGCAGGGACCTTTGGGAAGAGAGGTCTGGGAGGTTTGACATAGAAGGCCGCAGTCCCCAGGACACTGGGAAACAATCACAGGTTTTCAACAGCCCTTGGTTTGGGCTTTTCTCTGACATTGAGAAGATTTCTGCCCTAGACTGGCACAAAGCTGAGCAGCTCATGCAGGAGACATGGTACCAGGAGACTCTAAATCCAAGGGATGCCAAGCTCAAGCCAGGGGCTCATGTGAGACAGCAGTTGCTGAGCAAGGGACAACAGCCCTGGCTGAACTGAAGTCCTATCTGCTATTTATGCAAATATGTGGGCTCTTGGTTCCTTACTGAGGAAACAATGGAAAGCAGGGTAACACAGAGCTATGTGCGGGTGGTGGGGGTGTATGTGTGATGCTACCAGCACAGGTTCAACATCCTCACCAAGATAGGGTTGGGAAGGTCTGGAGGGCTCAGGGAGGAAGAAACCCACCAGAATCTCAGTCTCTTTCCCCCCAGGGCATTGGCTATAATCCCAAGACACAGGTTCGCCTTCATTCACAGATGTGGTGGAGACCATGGGGGATTTCAGTCTTGGACAACTAAGATCCCCTTCTGCCTATTCACTAAGAGTACAGGCTGCTCTGAGAAATGCCTTTGTGCTGGGCTTGTAAGGGGCAGCCTTAATTATTCCCGTTCCTCTTAAATCGTCTCTTTGTGCTACAGGCTCAGTCATGATGATTTTTCATTTGAGAGGATTGCATCACATCAGACTTAGGGCCATAAATCCCTCGGAATGGGCAAACTAGTGACAGCACTGGCCTGTTTTACAGCAGGAAAGTGTAAAGTTTATTGTCATTTTCAGAAGTGAAATTATTTTAAAGTGACAATCTTAAAGGGGAAAAAACCCCACACCGCACTAAGAGCAGCACTGCAGAAAGTTAATGTCTTCCCCAAACAAAGTGACCAGGTTATGGGAAGGGGTGGGAGTGGGTGTGTTGGTGGAAGTGGCCAGAGATGAATGAAAACAGGAAAGGAGAGTAACTCTGATGTGGCTGCAACGGCCTGAACACCTTAACCCTTTGCTGTCCCTTTCTGACACTCCTGTGGCTTGGGCTGCCTTGCTTAACAAAATGGTCTGACCCATGATTGTGCCCCATCTATGAAAAGGACAGACAGGCTCAATCATCCCCCCAGGAGCTACAGCCTGGAGCACGTCCTTCCAAGGCCGTCCCTTTCTTGGAGTCTGCCAGCCATGAACACACATGAGGCCCTGGGATCATGCTTTATTTTGATGAAACTTTTAGAAAGGACATACCGAGATTTGGTGGGAGGGATAGCAAAGCACAGCCCAAAGATCTCACTTGGCACTGTGCCTGGGTGCAGTGTTTCAGATTTAGAGGGGGAGGATTTTTCCCATGTGCTCTGCACTGGCTTTGATCTGCTCCTCTGAAGCGAACTGCCCCCACCCCACACTGAGGGCTTCAAAAGCCCCAGCTTTGGGCTTTTGCTTCTCTTGTTGCCCAGCCATGCTGGATGGGAGCACCTCCTCTGTCACATGGGATTTGCTGAGCTACCAAAGTGGGGAAAGAGGCAACCCAAGGAAAAGCAAGGGCATAGAGGAAAAGGAACGGATCCCTGCTCCTATTCCTCCAATATCACCTGAGGAAGTTCTGTCTTTGGTTGGAAAAGGATTCAAAGGCTCTCTTCTGCTGTACTAAAAATTGTGTCAAACATTCAAAGGCCCTTTGTGATCATAACACCAGAGCAAAGCAGGACTGAACACTTCCAAGGAATATGCTACCATCCCAAAAATGCAGACAGCAGCACTGGAGGAAAGCACACCAGTCAGTCTGAATAAGCAGAGCAAAGCTGTAGTGTCTTCAGGGAGCCTTGTAGCCCTAGGTGTTCCAAGCAATATTTGAAGCTAATGATGGTTATCAGAAAGGAGTCTGTTCTCTGTGTGTCACAGAGATGGAGCCCTGGCATAAAAGTATTTCCAAAGCCTGCTCTCGGGGATAGCAGACCACATAACTCCACTGTGCTCCTGCAAATCCAGATCCTTGCTCAGTGCCCGTTACCTCAGTTAGCAACATGTCCCAGCCAGGAGCCAGCTTTCCTCCTACACCCTGCCTCCAGCCCGTGAGAGTGGGCTTGCATTGTCAATTCAAAAGGGCTCATGAACACAGGTCCCTTCTCCAAGCACACCCCAGTGTCTCCAGAGGCTCTGGCGACTTGTGATCCTAACACAAGTATGTCAGTGTTTGTCTTCCCCAAAAGGCCTGACTTCCACGCTCAGAGAAAGTGTTTCAGTGAGTTACAAGGGACGTTTCTGTTCAGACAAATGCATTTCTGCAGCCAGCTGCAAATCCATCTCACAGTAATGTTTCTATTTCAGTAGGCAAGTCTATTATGTCAGAAACTGTCTAGCCACAATCGTTCAGAACACAAAAGCAATCACATAATCCCCTTACTCTGTGCAAGATAAGAAAGGCTCCAATAAATGGAACACTTCTTCTCTTGTGGATTTAATCCCCATTTGATTTTTTTTTTTATTGTTATTATTATCCTTTCTAATCATCCAGGAGTAAGCAAGGATTTCAAATGAAAACTGCCCCTAAAGATTTCCCTCTTTATATACATGTACACATGTGTAACAAATATGCATGCATAGCACATACACATACACATGCACATATCCTTTTGCCTGTATAGATCACTACATTCACTGGTGAGATTCACAAGGACTTCTTTTATTCTGGTTCCATGAGCAGGATCCCTTCCCAGCAGAAATATGAAGTGCCGCAGCTTCGTGCCAGTGGTTTCAAGTTGCAGGCTTTAAGCTTTCTTTGACCTTTGTACAGAATTTTAATTCTTTCTTTTCTTCCTTGCATTTCTAGCTCAAGGGTGATGAAGGAGATCTACTGACTCAATGGGGTCCCATCACCCCAAATAGCAACTGAAAGAATAAAAGTTGTGGGCTTCATAAGAATTTTCATCCAGGCAACAAACTAAGTAATAAAACAAACTTTGTGGAAAATAATTCACCAGATTTCTCTTCTGTTTTGACAGTGAAAGGGGAGACCAGTTCTTCTTAAGCAACAAGACATTTTCAGCCTGGGAAAGACTTCATCTCCTCAGCTCTTGTCATGGGCTTGAACACATCTGTCCCTGTTGGGACTCTGTGTCAGATGCAGTAGTGAGTTTCTGGACTTGCTTGTCCTGACTGCAGGCTGAGGAGAAGCAAAAAGCAGCTTCATACCATTTCCTTTGGCCTGGAAAGAACTGTTTTCAGGATAAGTAGCAGATTGCTACTTCAAATGAGGAGTGAGATAGAAGAATAGAAAGTCTGGAGATGAGAGGGTGAATCCAGTTTACAAGAAACCTCTAGGTTACGAATGATTAAGTGAAAAGTTATTCCTTGCTGTACTAATGCCTCAGAATTAATGAAGCATTTAAAGGATACTTAAGAGATGATATATATGAAACAGATCTTACTCGGAATGCTTTGTCTTTGGCTCAACCTTCAAAGCCCAAAATAGTTTTGCTGAGGCATACATGGCTGGCAGGTAGACCCTGCTCCCTCATCACAGCAAGAATATGAAAGAACAGAAGTAAAAAAATGCAAAACACTGAGAGCTGCAGAGTGCCTACTAAAAGCAGGAATGCAAAAGGAGGGTAAGTAAAATCAAGTCATCTAAGCTATATCCCATAGCTTGGGAAACACACAGATGCCAGAGAGGGAATGGCAATAGCAGAGCAGTGCCCTACTAGAGCATCTGGTCAGGCCATGTGCAGACAACAGGTAGCAAGAGATCAACTTCGAGCTATTTAAGAAATTATTGTCCCCTCACCTTGATGCCACCTCGATGTTGGTTTTTAATGAGGTGATTCTATTTGGTATTGCACACTCCCAGCAGAGATCCTGCACTCCTGTGGTTACTAAATACAAGCCAGAGGTCAGGCTGAAGATGTAAAAGTGTTATTTCAAAATGGAAAAGATATCAGCCTTGAAATCTGGTTGGAGAACCACTGAGTTAAAGTTGATTAAGGGGAATCTTTGGAACTGTTCTAACTTGTCTTGTAGCTTTCTATAGGTAAAAAGTAACATCATTTTTTTTGCCCCAAACAAGTGTTTTAGAGGCACTTTCCACTAAAGAAATATGTGCAAGTATAGTTCTGGTTATAGCATACGTAGAAAATATCACAATAGCATGTCACAGTTTACAAATGAGAAAAGAACACATACCATTTTAAGGCACAGACTGCCATTTACTTTGTCATTGAGTTCACTGAGGACAACACATCTATCATCTGGCTTGTCTTTATCTGCTTTTACAACGGAAGTGTGAAATAACCTGCAATAATTACTTAAAGTTATACAGTGAACAAAAAAATTCTGATAGCAGTTGGATTATTCTTAGGGGAAAGTTAGCTAAGTGTAAAAATACTAGCATGAAGATATTAATCACAAGCTTCCAGCCTATGTGCACTGATCCATGATTCAGTGATGTCAATGGGAGAGATAAGTGTCTTGCCAGATTTTGGGCTGCTACAAAAATAAAAGCGTAGGAGTGAAGTTGTACATTTTGAAAGGGTCAAGCATATTGTTTTTAAATTATCAATGTTTTGTGGAGACACTGATATTTCAAAACGGGTTTTTGTTGGGGGGTTTTCTTTAGTAGTTTTGGTGGGACTAAATTAAATGCTTATCATTGAAATGCAGAAAAAACACAGAGAAAAACTTAAAATTCTAGTATTGATAGAAAGGAATTTTTATTTTATTTCTATTGCTTATTCAAATTGTATCCACATTTGATAAACATTAGAAGAGCTTAGAAGTCATGGATGTTCCATTTGGTTTGATGATAGAATGAATTCTTTCATTGAAATATGGTTTTTAGGAGTAGAGTGAGCATTTGATTTAAATTCAGAAAGCATGAGATTTTTTTTCCTGTGCCAGAAGTCCTTACTACAACTAACTAACTAAACAAATAAAATTAGAAGATGTATTTTATAGAACCAAAATCATTGGAGCCACTCTAAGGGTTCCCATTGACACCAATGGGTCTGTAGGATTATAATGCAGATTTAAATGCATTTAATTAAATTAATCAAACTCTTTTTGTTAAACTAAATTAAATAATTCACAAGTCAAATCCTATCCTGCGGAGGGACCTACCTAAAGAGTAGATTTGCCTGAGCTTCACTTCTGACTGATTCTTTAAGAAGCTACTGAAAGCCTCTTCCTTCAAACCGTTAATTCAATGGATGCACAGCATGAGCTCTCCCATCCTTCCCCGCTCCACTGCCAGAGGTCTGGCATTAGCTGAGGAGGAACCATGAGACAATAACAGTGACAGGAAATGATAAATGCTTTTTGTCTCCATCCCTGTTTTTGCCTCAAGGGCAAAACTTTTTATTGCAGCCTAGTGGTTTCACCTCTGCTATGTGTTGGCAGCACACTCAGAGCAACTCCACTGGGAGTGCTTCCTTGTGTATGTGAGTAAGTGTACATAGCATGCACGTGAAAAGCTCTGCAGAAACTGGAGGGAAAAAAGACTGCTGGCACCAGTATCCGTCCACAAGAAATAAATTTACAGAAAACTGAAATGATAGAAGTAGGAAAATGAGTATAGGAGTATAAAGGGTTCAGGCAAAATTGGCACCTACTAGCCCAGCTTAATTCCCTGGTTAAATGAAATCTGTTTTGGTTAGCAACAAATACAAGAGACAGATACAACAGTGTGAAATGCATTACCATAATCCCAGTTGAGCAAGCTTGTTGGGTTAAATCTTATTTTCTGACACTGGAAACAGACTGGAGTAATTGGTCCATAAGCTTTTAATGCAGAGTCATGGCACATGTAGGAGACTGCACAGGATTTCCTTGGCAAGAACTTCCTCAACAGATAAATCAACCAACCAGTAAAAATTAACATCAACGAAATAATTTGTACAGCCCAAATCCAGCCATGGAGATTTTATTGGGAAGGAAGCATGGGGCGTCCTCCCACAGCATGTCCCAGGTAGTGATGCCTGGTGTGATGAGTGAACACCTGGCCTTGGGGCAGGAAAACTCTGTTTTCTAAATGGCCTCTTGCTGTGCCCCACTGCCTTCCCTTTCAGCTTAATTTCTGTCCCCCAAGACTACATCTCTGTTCTCAAAAAGGGCTTGGGCTGGCTTAGGGTTTACTGAGGGTCGGACTTGTCCCACAGTTTTCTTTTCCCAAATAGTCTGTTGATCTGTCCATAGGGTTTTTTAGAGCCATGCTTTTGTACAGTATTTGCTGTGAACATGGACACTCAGAGGGCTGGCCTCACATTTTCTTTCCATTGCAAGATCCCTCATTTGTTTCTTCCAGCTGCCAGGAATGTGAATATTATCTGTGGCCTGAAAGTCGGGCTGTGTTCTTCTAGCCTGTGCATTATTGCAGCAATAAAAACGTAGTTAACTCTGCTGTTAGTGACCTGAGAGCCAGAGTGTGAGCCATCCCGTCCTCCCTTAGCTGTCAGTGCTATGTGTTGCTAATAGGAAGGGGAAAAAAAGAGTAAAAACTTGTTTCTGTCAGTGAAATAAGCAGCTATGACTCAATGTACATCAGGGGCAGATCAGTTGAGTAAGAAGGTATCTTTTTCATTCCCTTCTTTTCTCCCCATAACCAATGACACTTTGGCCTCAAAATGAGTATCACAATAATGCTACATAGAGCCAAAGGCTTATCTTTGATGTTTTTCCCCCAAAGCTTTGGAAAGCAAATGGAAATTGAGACAAAACAGATATTCATTTTATTCTCCTTTTCCATTATTTTACCTACTTTTCTCCTCCTATGCTTCCGACAGATCTCTGTCTAACTAGAAGGGATAGAGTTGCTCCTCCTTCCAGAGGTGACCGTATCATGTTTTGATAGACATCTGCTGTCAAGGGATGGAACTGATTCATGTCTCAACTTCAAGATTCCTGTCAGCTTGGATCACAGAATTTTCTAGCTAAAGGAATCAGTCAATTGTCCAAACCCCTCTCTGAAGGGACTTCAGTGCAGTGTAAACTGGGTGCTTAGGCAGCAGCAAGTAGTCTTTAGCTAACGCCTCTGTAGCAGTTCTCAGTTACATGAACCAATCATTCATCCACCCTTTCAAATTGTGGCTACTCAACATCAAACCTGGGATGACAGCCACCAGCAGCTCTGGATCGGATTCTCAAAATCCCCCATTTTTGACATTTGGCACCAAAGTCTTCAGAAAAGGTGGAGATGGCAGGTGCACGCTGTCTGCCAGAATCAACTTACATGCATCTGACAGACAGCTGTCAAGCGAAGAGCTCTAGAATACCTGACCTCCAGCTTGCCTAAGCAACTTCATGAAAAAAATGTCCTGCCTGAGTTCTGATTTTTGCAACCTTTGAGCACGCAGCAGCTCTCATGTCGTGCCCCTTCCATCATTAGCAGCTCTACCGAGCTGAATCGGGCAGGACTCATCGGGTGTATCGCTCACGTGCCTGAGTCACATGGAGGGAGGTGGCTCAAAGCCATGACCCAGGTCACAGAGATGGCTCACAGCACCAACTCAGGCCATGGTGTGGCCTCTGACCAGACTGCTGGAGCAGGCAAGAACTCAGTGTGATGCATCCCCAGCAACTCAGCTTCCCCAGGGCTGTGTCCCAGACCCTCTAGCCCACTGGGCATACAGGCTTTGAGGGATCACAGATCTATCCAAGGAACTCTGCCAAGCATGGGCTCTTCTGAGATATGGCAGAGGACACCACAGTCACTGAAATGGAGGTCTGCCCCCAAGAAGGCATGGCACAGAAGCTCATTTAGTGAGGGCTAAATTTGGGCATCCCTAGGACACTGATGAGATGTTGTAGGTGCTGTGACCCAGTAGCCTGCATTGTTCCAGTGAGGAGTCCTGTGGATCTGAGCAGGATTAGGTCCTAGACAGGCATTTGTCAGTGCCACTGCACAGCCTCAGAAGCTGCCAATTCCCTCTGGAGATCTGGCTACCACCATGCATGCTGAGGGCTTGCAAAGACTAGCTGCACTTTTGCTGATTCGGACGCATGTTGAGGTACCTACAAATCCCTCTATTGTGTAAAGGAGTGGGTGATACAGCTGGGGAATGCCCCAAAGCTCCTTCAGGATGGCAGAAGGACAGGCAGGCTTGACCACAGCAGGATGTTTCTCTTGCAGCAGACACTCCAACATTGTCTCCGGTGGAGACTCACTGTATGCTGACAGGAGTCATTCCGATGGCGGCATTACTGCTGCTGAATGACAGAAATTAAGCTGATAATCGTGCTTGTTTGACAGCAGAGGTGTGTCCACCCCATGGCTTTAGCCAGCTCTGTGACCAGCAAGAAGGAGAAGGAATGGCAGCAACTGCCCACTCCTGCAGCTGCGACTGCTGTGCTGGTCCACATGGAATTGTTCGACAGGCCACTGTGAAATTGGATTTCATGGGTCTGGGTTCTTTATTTACCCTGTGGCACCCTCATATCACTCTGGGAGCATCAAGAGCATTAAAAGGAGGAGTGACTGTGATTCCTACAACTAATTTAATGCCCTTGTACCTGGTCAGTGTGACAGTGTCAGTAAGGATACAGCAGGGCACATTTTTGAGTTATGGCTTTATGTCATGACACAACACGTTTGGATCACCTTCGTAAAGTTCTTGAGTTACAGCCAGTAACGAGATGAAGAAGAACAAATTCTCATCCTCCCACTCTGGTTATGATAAGGGAAACATGTCTTTTCTCCAGTAAAAAGTGAAATTTCCCACTAGGAGGAGAGGTTTTGCATGCGTGTGCCTACTTCACACAGCTTTATTAGTTGTCAACTCTGCAAGCTAATCAAATGCACTTTCATAACAAAAATTATTTTTTAATTGCATGAAAATTATAGATTTGCATGATGAATGGGGAATCATACTGCAAAAGAGACGGAACATTCAAAACATCGTTATAGATCTCATCCTGCTTGAGCATCTTTTCTCTTGCATCTTCCATGAACCTAAGCTCTTCAATTTCCCCCCAAACACACGGTCATTGGGCTGCAAATGGGACCTGGTGCAGCTCCAGCTGGCTTTCTGCCATCTACATCCATGGGAGCAGAAACAGCCCTGTTCGTGACCGTGTCTGAACACAAGAGATACACTATAGTATAATTAGAAAAGATTAACACATCCCTCATTCCTACAGGGTCATATAATCTTTTAGGACATAGGAATGGTGTCAGTTCCTGATTTAAGGGCCTCAGTTACAGATATGACAAGCTAGCTGTAAAGTAGCAGAAAAAACACCCCACGGTGCAATCTATCTCTCTTTCTGAACCAAAGCTGCCAGTAGGTACCCAACAAAATGTCCACCAGAACATGTAAAATTCATGTCTGCCAGATCACACTCAGGTCTAGTGCTTTGACTATGTGGTTTCATTTCGGTTCTGTGTAAGAACACAGCCCAAAGGCCACCCCAACAACTGCTACAGCAGCATTGAACTAAGGCAAAAAAGGATTTTTCCAATATCTTACAAGCAAGGTAAGCACCATTTCTTTCCTCTCCAAAGACCATGTGGTTGGAGAAATTTTTAAAATAGCTGTACTTTTCTGGCAGATGTACCCTTTCTCCTTCAGATCTCCTAAATCCTGTCTTCAGCATAAGATCAGATGCCCAGGAGGCCACAGATTACTTCTGAGGGTCAAAAGGTAACTAAGGAAAACAAGGTTTCTATTTGCTGTACTGCATCAGTGGATTTCCTTGAAATAATGTGGAAGAAGTTGCAGAGCAGTGTGCTGAACAGCCTGACAGAAAGCTATAAGAGAAAAGTCATGGAAAAGAATTTCAGTTTTTAAAATTTTATCTCCCCTCAGCAACATCTGCATCACTGGGCTAAATGCTTGCAAATGTATCTCCTCAGGATGTTCCTCTGCCGTGAACTAAGGGAACAGAAATTTCCCTCATTCCTTACATCCAGTCCATAGAAACTGCTGGTGAATCGTAAGTGAAGTGGGTGGTAAAGGAAAGAAGGCAGAAAGAGAAGAGAAGGAAATGTAACAGTCCACACTGGATCTGTTATCTGTGAATAATAAGGGCAGTAATGGAGAGAAAATCGTTTATCCCTTGCAATTACTAAGTGCAGCTTTCATCTTAATCACAAAACTTTGGTAATGAGATTATGCCATTTGGCTACGAAAAACATCATTTTAGCTCCACAGTATCCTTTCCCGAAGGATTTCTGCAAACATTGCCTCAAACATCAAACATGCATATTTTAATGAACTGTGTTAATCTGCCTTCTATTAAACTACAGTTCAAAACACTAGTATTAATGAGTTCTCCCCATTTCTGATAAAATAAAAATATCTAGGGAAAAAATTACTTTTTGCTGACATGGGGTTTGAAATGAATTGTGTTTAACAAATCAGACACAACTAGTCTTATTTTTACATTCATTTCTACTGTGTAGCTTGGAGGATGAAGTCCAGTGCTGCCATCAGCCAAGCCTTCCTGATTTTCCCCTGCAGAGACTGTCCAGTTTGCCATGCTGTGCTGTGCTGCCTTGTGTGTGCAGGTTGAACTCCGCCCTGTCACAGCAGCCTGCAAAGTGCAAGTGAGTTTCGGTGGGATTACTTTGGATCTGCACCCGGGTGTAAGTGGGAGCAACACCCAAGTGCTGGAAAGGGCAAGCAGCCGTTTGGGGAATATTTGCTGGCATGTGAGGGCAGGGACACCAGGCAGATCTGTCAGCCTCACCTTGTGCCAGGCTTGCTGCATCTGCTGCCAAGGGTGGAGCTGCTCCTCCATGTGGAGCTCGGCCACAAACGGGCTGCCACAAATGCGCACGATCCTTCCTATCTGCTCTGACTGCTCACAGCAGCTCCCTCCATTCCTTCCATACTGGGATGAAGTCCCACAGGGGACCCTGAGGCATCTCATTTTTGGCAAAGAACCTCATTCCCATGAAAGTGAGCTCAGTTCTTACACCACCATTTAATAACATGGCAACAATCTCATGCATTAGACTCATTTTCTCGCTGCCATGACTTGAGAAATACATATTGCTGCAAAGCAAGCTTCCAGAAAGTGGTTTGTCAAACTTGCCTTCTCCTCTGTGACAACGGTTTAAAAAATACTCAAACATACTTTTGCCTGCACTATTTAGTGGTGTTGCAGACTTTGCACCTTTCCTCATTACATGTCAACCAGCTTAACTAGAAGGAAAAAAATTCCGGGAAGCAGAAGTGTGCGTGTGCAAAATTGTATCCTGGCCAAAGTGCACAGCCAAAAGTGGAAAGAGCTTATATTGACAAAGACAAACCAAACTGCAAGAGTCTAACCTGGGCTTAAGAGACTGTGCTCATTGACCCCAGGTTTGAAAGCAGTTTGAAAAGCAGCCTGTGAAACACCAGGCAGAGGTGATTGCATAGCCTATGCTGCCTGCCCAGGTTTAAATTTTTTCTCCACCTTAGCCAGGAACCCAACTCTCGATGCTCTTTTCTGGTTGCTCAGAGGCCAGGACTGTGCTCACAGGCTGGCCCCACAGCTAAGCTCATGCCTCTCTGCTCACCACCCTGATGGGGTATCCACCTCATCTGCCTCAGCTCTCTAGAGCAGGGTGAGCCATGGCATCATTTCCCTCCTCCCTCTGCCATCACCACACATCTCACCACCCCCCTTGGCACCTCCTGGGGGACAGAGTGACTCATTCCCTGGAGGCCCCTGTCTCTCCTATGACTGCTGAGACAACAGGGATTATAAGTGTAAGTGAGAAGCATCATATTTAGATAAGTGTAGTTCAGTGAGGCAGCTGGGAACCTGCGCGAATAGCAGGTAAAATTCTTCCTCCAGGCCTTTTATATCAGATTCCCTGAAATGCAGGAAATACCAGAGACTTTCGCTTATAGAGATGAAAAAGCACTGCCTAAAGGTTCTACAGCACCAAACCTTTCTGTCACCATCACAGTGTAGTGACAATTTTTAGTGATTTTTATATGTATGGCATATAAAATTAACAGACATAATTTATTGCCCTCTCACACTGTAGCTGAATGTTTTACACAGAGGACCTATTCATCACTCTCTAACTAGTGCAAACAAACAGGTTTCCACAGTGTTGATTGATGGATATATTGGGTTTCTTTACTGCTGTTGCTGCTCATACTACTCTTGAATTAATAACTTGGAGTTTACTTTGCACATTGTTATGTTATTTTTAAAGAGCATTTGGAACACCTAAGGCCTGATTCTTATTAACACTAAGTCCTTGTTACACCAAAGTGGTCTGAAGATGTAATTAAAGTTTTCTTCTATTAAAAATTCTTTCCTATGGTCATATGATATAAAGGGTATCTCCACCTGAATCAGAATCAGAGACAAAATTTTTGCTTAGGAACTTGAGATGACAGGGAGGAGTAATTGGTTTTGATGTCACTATTTCCCCAGATCACACTAGTGATCAACAGAAGTCTTCTGAACATAATGCAAAAAGCAGACATTAGTTTTATGGTGGTTTTACATACTCTCCTTGAAGAAGATTGTGCAATAATTAGTTTATGAATCTAATTTCCTTCATTTCTTGCAAGAAACATTTGGAAGCGAGCAAGGCCTTGACACTATTGCTTTTGGCTTCTCCATGAAATGCCATTCCAGTTTGGATAAGGTATAAATGGCTGAAAATCACCATTTCCCTTCTGTTGCTTGTGCTCCTTAGGATATTTGTGTCACCCTGTGAAAGCGGTCATTAAACTTGCCCTGAAGACAGCAGCAGAAAGAACACATATGGCAGTAGAATCTTCTGGGAGTTCTAAGCTCTCCTAGAGCTGCCATCTCTGAAAAAACTTTCCAAGGGGCGCAGCTTCCGATCACATCGCCGTGCCTGCTCAAGAGCTGAAAAGCAAACAGTACATCCACTTTCACAAGGTCTGGGGCCATTATGGGACAGGTCAACTTGGGACCAATCTAGTGAAAAAATACTGCCACAATGTGGGTCTGTAGGTCAGCTGATTGTAAACTTCTTTGGGGGAGACATGGCTAAGATGAATTTCCCCCAAACCAGGCAATGTTTCTGGCATATTTTGTATCAGTAATCTCTTCTGCTGTGATCAAGCAGCCTTATTTCTGTGGCTCCAAACAGAACTGTGTGTTATAGTGGTCACCCTCAGAGTGATCAAGAGATCTTCAAAGATGGACTATAGGAACAGAGACACTATATGCCAGGACTGTGTCCAATTTATCTTCCAGGCTCTGCCACGTAGGCATTTTGAGTGCAGCTTTGCCTCTACATCATAGCGTCTGACTGCCCTCTGCAAGTACTGCTTCTGAATTTACCCAACTCTGGGTTTCAATTCATGCTGACTTTTGGTACCCACAATGTTGTGTAGCAAAGCTGCCAATGGGAAGTGTTCCCTGAAATTCGGGATAAGATGCCTTCCTCCTGCTTGTTTTGCTGCCTGATGCTATCAATAGGGGCCTGCAACACTCCTACTGGGAGACAGTGATTATTTCTTCGTAGTTTGTCTTCCCCGTGTCACTCATGATCTCTGTCCATATGTCCTCTCTTGTACTCATTGTCTGAAAAGTCTCAGATTAATTGCACGAAGATGTTCTCTCACTGCCATATGTAGCCTGAGATGGACACACTGGTTGTTTGGGATGCAAACACCCAGAGGTGCAGGAGGCGTTATCCCGTATATATATATGTATGTACATGTGTGTTGGTGTGCACACTTCCCACTTCCACCACACTGACTCCTGCTCTTTACATTGCTGTTTTGAGCAAAACTGGGGAGGGAATTTGAGGTGAGCACAGACTCTGTTTCCTTCTCATTCGCTACAGGACATTTCTCACAGGGACTCAATAATACCCTGAACCGATGGCAAAGAAAAGACAGACCTGAGCCTGAACAAGGAACCTGATTTCCTCCAAATATTTGAAAGCATTGGCTAGAAAATTAAAATATTTAAATGTACATTTTGTTTTAAACTGTTGCTTATGGAATATAGCAATTATGAATGATATTTTGATTAGCATTTCAATAAGGACAGAGTTGCCCTCTTCATCATCACACATGAAAATATATTCAACTTTGTGTAAACAGACATATATGAAGACATTGAGATGCAAATTCAGAATCCTTGGTGTGAAATCAATTTCTCTTGTGCTCTACATTTGAAGTGTAGCTCTTACCTTGCATCTATTTGCCATTTTATGAAGTGCTGAGGTTCTACTGTAGTGTACATGAGCTCATTTCCATGATATACGAATATCAACAGATACAGACTCCCTCAGCATAGGATGTAAACATGAATTTTTAAAATTGTTTAAGCCATACATATTTAAATATTAATGAAATTAAATTCTGACCACTTTGGCTGCTGAAACCTTTTAAATCTTTAAAAGGAAGTTTCCTCAAAATACTTGGACATTTGTAGAAATCTTTGCCTGTCTGAACATTTAACAGGGGCGTGCCTGGTCAAAACATTTTAATTTGAAAATTGTTTACAAACCCCACAAAGTTTAAGCTAATTCTGAATCTAACCTTATTTTGAAACTAAAATTAAAGCCATACTTATGCATTTAAATTGATGGCCTGTTTTCACAAATACTGATCTACTTCATGTCTCCTCAACTCAGCCACTTTGTAGGAAGATTCCTTTTTAGAAGCACCACATGTATAGCAAAAGTTTTCACTTCACCAGCTATGTTAGAAAAAAGTGTTGATCTCACCATCTCAATTTTTAACCTTTAAAGAACAATTAAAATTATTCCCTTCACAGAAGCTTTATGGATGAATTAGTGTGTAGAAAACAATTAGCATTTATTACATAATTTCATTACTTCTGCCATCACTACTATCTCTGTTCCTACTGATATTTGTGCATGAACTCAATTTGTTTTAGTTTTTGCTTGTAGCATTTGCATGACTAAAATAACGCAAAATCTGGGCATTTTGTTTTTTGTGGTTGTTTTTGTTTTTGTTTTTGTTTTAAATTAAGTAACATTTATAGCATAATTCCAGCTTCAGCATTGTTTGGTTGCCACAAAAAGACCAGAGATGTAAGAAAAATTTGGGAAAAGCACAATAATGACTATCCCAAATATTTACCTGGGGGGTCAGAGAGACCAAAAGGAACCTTGGAAACTTCATTCGAGAGGATGTGGGGCAGCAGCCACATTTGCTTCTTGCCCTGAGAGTAACACACTATGTTGTCCAGATCCATAGGCTCGAATGCAAATATAAAGACAAAGTTATCTAATTAGGAGCCTCACAACTGCCTCTGGGTTTTATATGTTGTTTTTGTCAGGGTTGGTTTTGTATAGTAATCTCCTCTGTTTGAAAGAACATAATGAAGGTGATTAAAATGATTCATTAACGTTGTGCCCATTTGAGCAAACAGTCCAAACATTTCTATATGCCCTGGTATCAAGCGCAGTGATCTTCACACAAATGTCCAAAGGTCTTTCTGCTTTTTTAATTCTTCCACAGCTTGACTTTAATTAATGTTTCATGTGCAAATTTATATACAATTACTGCACCAACTGACTAGCTTTCAGTTTGATTTGAATTCCTTTAGAAGAGGAGAGGGAAGATATTCTCACAACAGACCGTATATTTAAATGAATAGTACAAATGAATGCCTGTAAGTCTATCTGATGTCCCTAGCCATGGAACATCTACACCTCTTCACTTAGAGGGGGTCTCCACAGATCCCCACTTGGTTCCAACAAAGAAAGGGACATATGAGTGGCCAGTCAGAGGACAAGTTTGAATTTTGCTGTGAAAGCAGAGGAGTAGAAAAGAATCTCATTTTTAAACTGAGTGCCTTGCTATGACATATCTAACATTTATTCTAAATTTTAACTTAAAAGCAGTAAGAATTTTGGCCACCAGCACTCTCCTCAGGAAAGCCAAACAACTGGGAGTGTGCTATTAATTTCCAGCCTAAGTTTACTTATGGCTGATATCAAAAGTGGTTACTAGGTGCGCTGGTTAGAAAATGTGTCAGAAGGAAAACAGAGGTGGATATGTTAAAGCTATATGGTTTTTGGATGAACATTCTCAAGATCTACATAAATAATTTGGCTATGGGCACATAAGTCCTACTTTGCAGCTTTAAAAATATCACACTTTAATAGGGAGATGAATGCTTGTCTCTTCAAAACCCCATTTTCCTTAGTATTTTCAGATGGTGAGTCCAACACTCCAGGTAGCATTTCTGAAGGATTAAAAACCTGGTTTTGGTTTGCTATTTTTTTTTTTTTTTAATACAGCGTATATATATGTCTATAGAAAGCATTTATGAAGAGTGGCTCCAGTGCTGCCTGGGGCCCTGGAGTTTGGGCCAAGAAGTGCTTCAGAAAAGGATGGGTGGCCTTGATAGCATTTCAAATACAAAACAAGATTTTGATGACACAGCTGCACTTGGCCCATGAGCTAGCTTTCATGTTTACCAAGGAAGCCTGTAATTTGTGGACCGAGAGTTATTTACTTCTCTTAAAAATAAACTCAGCCGTGAAAGCCCTATGTGAAAAAGAGAAGATGCCAAAATCAAGGACTGTGGCACGCTTGGGTCTCCTGCATAGACGTGATGGATGCTGCCACTTTCTCACTGTGTTCAGCAGCCCACATGGCTGTGAGATATTTCTTGATGCTGTTTCAGCTCCCCTGAGTTGGGTGCTGAAGAGGAAGCAGGGCTGAGAAGGGACAGTCAGTGGGCTGGAAACACAGGATGAGAGCTGCAGGATTCACAGTAATGACAGGGCTGAGAGGAAGGTGGCAAAAGAGGACTTTGCATGCTCCTTGTGCCATGAGGCTGGCATTGCACAACAGGCCAAAACGGAAGAGTGCCTTTGGCCTCTTTTTAAGGAAGCCCCTGCCAAAGATAAGGAAAGCCATGTTGCAGGAATATGTTAGTGAAACAAGTGAGCTGGTCATGCAAACAACTTGTTTGACAGAAAGCAAACCAAGTGGCAAAAGCCAAGTAGATTTCAACAGCTAAGCCTGGAAATGAGACACCCAGATTGTTCTGGATTTGCTCTGGTTCAGTTGATGCAGCAGATAAACAGTTAATGCCGTTAGTGAACAAATGGCAGAGATCAAAAACCAACAGGAAAAGGCCACCACTTGCCATAATGTGAGCGAAAATATTGCGCTGAACACCCTCCCTTCTGGGAAATGGCAACACTAGATAAAAGCAAATGGAAAAAAGAAGTATTTTGGAAAAAACCTCTCCCTGCCCCAAATACATTTCTTCCTGCTGGAAATTTTTGAAGTCCAGTTATTACTGCTAAGCCAGGTTTGTTCTCAGGAAAAATACAGAGAATGATGGAGCTGAAGTAAGTCTCAATTCTCAGCCTCTCAAATACTCATAAGACCCACTTAAGTGCTCATGGATCCCATTCATAACAAGGCCCATGGAGTCTGTTGAAGGGAGAAAACAGGGAGGAGAGACAGGCAACGTATTTAACATGCTGCAGAAAGGGTTAAAAGTGGTCAGTTCATCGCTCTTCTGTGTGGTGCCTTGGAAGTTTTCACAACACCAGATGTGTGAAAAAAAAAAAGAAGAAAGCAAGCCCAGTGAACACCAGAAGACATTCTGGTGCCCTGGAAGCAGTTAAATTAACACCCAGCAGGGACAAATTTGCAGCTTTGGGAACAAGCTTAAAGTTAAGTCTGTTTTCATTCCTGGAGTGAATTTGCAAGTGTATGACAGTGAAGTACAGCCTGGGAAGGAGCAGGCGGCTTTGGATTAAGGATGGATAGCCAGAATTTGCTCCCACCCTCCTTCCTCCCACTCTGTTTTGCACTTAGGCTGTGAAGCTCCCAATACTTCTGCTAGTCCCTCTGTCTTCCCATGTCTTTTACCAGTTCCAGTAGGAAAGATAAAAAGTGGTTTTTTTTTTTTTTTTTTTTGCATTCTAGCTTAAACCAGACAAGACTGGAGTCACCCCAGCAAAACCTGCTTTAGCTGGGATTGAAGTTAACAGTCCTTCGGAGAAATCTAGTTCTGCAATGGATAAAGTTGGATGCTTTTCTAACCAGAACCAAAGCACTAAATCCTTTAGTAATTCATCACTCAGCTGGAGCCGGGCTGTGGCACGGCTTGGAACCACTGCAAATTATAGAAAAGACTGGAAAAAGAAAAGTCTGTGAGAGTACATCTAAACTATCTTCACAGAATTACAGAAAGCCCTCACAGTCCCTCTCCCTTTTACAAGTTACATAACAAATTGGATCCACAAAAATATCATCTTTCCTCATTTTCACACCTTGGTTATTGCAAATATTTTGGCATCAGTCAATCATGGGGAACTTTTCAACCAAGGTGGATTACAGAGCTTCTTGTGAAGGCCTGAGAAGGCCAATCTCCATCATTCTTCCTCATGTATAGCTTTGGCAAGGTAGGAAGAAACTTCAAACCCTGAAACAGCCTTCTCAGAGAGGTGGTTTATGCCCCAAGCCTGTCAGTGTTAAGAAGCATTTGAACCTTATAAAAATTTTGGTCAGCCCTGATATGGTGAGGCAATTGGACTACATGACCATTAAACTTCCAACTAAACTGTTCTATATATTCTGTTCTGTTCTGTTCTATAAGCTGGTTATGCACTGGCTACACTTGCAGCTGGAGATGGTGGAGGAGCTGCAGGGTCCCCTGAAGGAAGAAAACCAGAGAAAGGGTTGTATTAGTTGTTTCTCAGTGGGACAAATATACTGCTTATTCTGTTTCCGTGACTGATGGAGACTGACAGGATGAACAGCACGGCCTGAAATGCGTAGTGTGTCCTTTCAGTTGGCAATTTGAAGGGCTCAGGGCTGCATTTCCTGCCCTTTCCTGAAGATTTCCTGCAGACACTTTGGAGATTACTAGACATGAAGCCCTATGACTCCTTCACTTATTCCTGGCATAAGATTCAGGAACAGTTTTGAAGTGTTACCAATCTTCCACTTTCCCACTGCAAGGACTTGTAGGTTCTTGTCCCCTGTGTATCAGTAAGCTCCTATTTTGCTCCATTTTCTCCCACACTCTTTCCCTTGAATGCCCTGTTTTTCTGCACCTGCACACGGACTCACTCTTAGCTTTCTCCTCCAGAGCTTCCAATCCTTCTCACTCATTCCTTCTCACCCAAGCCTAATTTGCAGTCTGTATTACCACTTTCCAAGATTCTTCCTACCCTCAGACCCTCACTCTTCCTGCACTTCACTCCTTCACCCACCCGCTCTTACAGCTCTGTCCACCCCATCAAATTGCCCTACTCTGGATGCAGTGTCATCTGTTTCTTTCCCTTGCGCTAAACTTTCTGCTCCCTGATTCTCCCTGTCCTGTCCTTCCATGCCCAGTCTCCCTGTTGCAGCCAGCTGTTCACCTCCCATTCCTTCTCCAGACACTCCCTTAGGTGAGGTTCCCCACCACCAGCCGCCTGAGGTGAGTTTAAAAGCTGGCTCTTGCTGGCAGAAGCAAGCCCATCTCCTCTTCTGGCCTCCACCTGTGTGCTCCTGCCACTTCCCTTGAGCTGGTGTTGGCTTTGCCTGACCCCACAAGCTGAAGAAAACCTACACAGAGAGAAAAAGGATAGTTCTCTGCTGGTCTTGTGAGAGCTCAGACAAATGCCAGAGCTGGGGCCGGAGGAAGAATTGGATACAAGGCATGGGTGGGGAAGGACTTCTTGCTCCTTTCTGATGCTTTTAGTTTTTAGATCAGCTCTTCCACCCTGTGAAACCTCATGCAAGAGAGTCCAAAGCCTCTGTCTTCCCCTCCTTTTGACATATTGCCACTCAACTCAAGGTGTGAAAGCAAGTTTCAGCCTGCACATGCCTTTCAGGCAGAGGAGCAGAGCTGGGCTCGTGGGTGCTGAGAGTCTTCTGCAAGGAGGTTTTATTCCCCACTATGTGCCTCGCTTGGGTACTCTGAGTGCACCTTCCTCACTGGTTATATAGGCGGCTTAGGGGGTTAACATGAAATACTGGTATCTGGTATGAAAGAGAGGGATAAATATCCCTCTTTTTACACAATTCCTCTGTTTCCTACTGATTCCCTGGGTCTGATTCAACTCCAGACTGTCAGAGGATTTTTCTGCAATGGTGAGCGTATCCAACAACTCCAGTGGATTGATTGTAACAGCTTTGAATGACATCTTCTTTCTTTTTTTCTCCAAACACACAAGAATATATAAAATATATGGTAACATTTCCTTCATCTCAAGGTTTTGCTGGCTCGCTTATTTAGATTATAAATTCTTCAGGGCAAAAACTGTCTCTTACACTGTGTGTGTGTGTACATTACCAGAAACAGGCATGCAGCAAATGAAGCAGGCAGATGGTTCTGGAATAGTTCTGTTGGAGCATCTGGCTGATTTTCTGGAACAGCATCACATTCAAATGGTAAATTCACTCGTGAAAACTCACACTAAAGGACCATTACTAGGTCTGTTGCTGCCTTAACAATAGTCATCTGTGGCCTGGGGCAGATCTCCACCATAAAAACACCAGCAGTAAAAGTGGCTGAGAGGAGGAATAAATATTTGTCATTAAAATATTCCTTCACTTTGAACCCCTAGAGAGACAAATTACTAGAACTAAGCACTCTCGAGCACTTTGGGGAATTAAAATAGTAGGAAGACTCTAGGGATAACTGAGGCTTGTTAATTTTTTTTTTTTTTTTTTTTTTCCTTGACTTCTTGAGGTATTCATAAATTGCCTACAAACAAGTAAAAACTTACAGGAAAGGGTTTTTCACTGTGCCAGCTCCAAATGGTTGTGGAATTATATTGTTTTTCCAGGCTGCCTTTCCAAAATCCCTGCAGGAAGTTGACTCAGGGCTTGACTCCGGCCTCAGATGCATGCACAGCAATAGCGGGAATCCTCACCTCAATAGGTAAGAAGGTCTTGGGGACATCATAACTTTATGGACAAGTTCACAGGTCAAGATAGACTAACTTACTCCTTAGCAGAGAACAACACCTGAAGTATCCTTAGCCCCTTTTCCTCTAGTCAGCATGAAATCTTCACAGTTCCTTATCTCAGACTTGTCCTATTACACTTCCTTTCCAGTTAACCTAATAAACACAAACTCATGTCCTGGTTTTGATGATGATTCCTCACTTTACCCTACCACCCCGGGCCTGCAAATGGTAATCTCAGCCACCAGCACCGTGGATCTTCTTAGTTGCCATTTGTTCCTTGCAGCCATCATCAGCTTCTACGTACACACTCAATACCTTGGCTGTCCCTTTGCTTTCCTTCTCTAGCCCATGCCTTCCAGGTGGCGGTGGAGTATAATCAGAGGGCTGAAATAGCTAACAACTTTACTGTACGCTCTGTCCCCAACAGCAGGTTTTTTCCCCCCATATCCAAGACAACTGACTGAGTTATGGAGGGACTCTTGGGTCACTGCAGTTCTCAAATCAACATCTCAAGACCTGCAGGTACAGAGAAGTTCCTATCTATCAAATTCTTCCCATAATACCCATCTTATCTTATAGAAGTCAGATCAGTGCTGTCCCTTTGAAATAGGTGCCATTTTTACTCTGAGTTTATACAGTTCTTCACAGGATTACATTTTGCCCTCTCAGTGGACCTCCCAGGCACTTTCACAATGTTAACAGATAATGAAGGAGACTTCAAGTGTGCTGACATTAGTGAAGAACTCATCCAGAGAAGCTCAATTATGTTTTCCATTGCTACCTTCATGGAAGGACCTTCAAAAAGCAGTTCAAAAGAGACCTCAGGAACTCTCTCATCTACCTCCCAAATCCCCCAACCAAAAAACATTTGACCATGGATAATAATCTACAATTCTTCTAGTGTAAATGCTTTACGCAAAGAGTTCAAGGAACCTTATGGAACTTGGAGTGTCTCTGAGATTTTGAATTACAATATCCTCAGGGACTAACTGTCCACAGTAGGACTGTGTAAGTATTTTGTTCAGCAAACTGAGCATGAATGATATAAGGCTGAAAGAAAGAAAACTGTCCAAAAGGACAATACAGGAACTTATGACATTTTTTGTCTGGTTTCATGCTCATAAATCAGCTATGACCCTGCAATTGATGCTGGTTATTGGGACATACTCAAGTTTTTTAACTAGAATATTCAATTCAGAAGTTATTCTACAAGGGAATGTGACCAAAATGAAGCTATCAAGAAAAGCTGTCATCCAGATATTATTTTTATAGAGAGCTTTGAGAGAAAGGTCACATTGTTATTTTCTTACACTATGGAACAGTTTCTATTATTACAGACTCCAAAAGCCTGGAATGGTTGTTATTTATGATCTAAGTCAAATTCAAGTCCTGGTTTGTACCAATTACCAACAGCTACTCTAGATTTTCTCTCTTCATTTCACAAATATTTGTAAAATACTTCCTTCACACTTGAAAAGAGAGAGGTTGCCTCACCAAAATGTGTTCTACTTTTCTTCTATAGTGGTAAACAGAGGTTTAGGAAAATACTCTTGATAAAGAAGACCCATTTTCTTTGAGAAATTTCAGGGGCTAAATTAGAAATGAGAATTACTACTCAGCAGTGAATGGTGAGAGATTTTTATATCTGCACTTTCAATAAGACATTAGTTCTTTTGGTACTGGTGCTTCTTCCTCACATAGTACCCTATCTGAGAGTTTAACATATACATTTTGCTGAATCCACACGGTGCCCATGCTTTAAAAAACAAGGTAGAAGGTCATATCCTGCTTCTCTTACGATGCTGTGAGTTCAGTTACACTCTCCTGAAAATAGATGAAATTTCCCTGGGTTTACAGTGGAGAAAATGAGAGGAGAAGCTGTTTCAGGATCTCTGCAGAGCTGCCGGGTTAGTTGAAGTACCATCTCTGTCCCTTGGAGATATTTCAGATGATGAATACTTTTTAAGCTCTGGGCATTGGAGGGGCTGGTGTAACAGAATGGTTTGCAAGGGAAGGTCACATCAGCACCTGGAGCTCCTCTGTGGTGGCACATCGCTTGGTGCAGTGCTGATCAATAGCCCTACAGGGAAAACATGCTAGGAGGTGGTACTGGAGAAGGGACCGCTCAGTATTCAGCAGGAAGAAAGACTGGTTGGACTTAAAAGGAGCCTGTTAAGATCTGGTAAAGAAAATGATCTAAGGCGTGCTCCAATTAGGACAAGTAAGGGCAAATACCACCACCACCCCTAAAACTGCCACTAATTACAATTCTTGGGTTATTGAAAAAGAGTGTAAAAATATGGACTACTAGTTGTTCATGTAAAGTGGGGGGTGAAGCTCTCACGATCCCTTGTGTTATCCTTGCCTCCAAAGCCAAGACTAAATAGGACACATGCCCACGTGTAGCAGATGGAGTGGCCTTGCTCTGTTAGGGTTCCTGCTCTCATGAGCTCAGCCATCTATTCTCCCTTCCCTTGAGCAAATGAAGTTGAATAAAAACAACTGGAGAAAAATTCAGCTCGAAATTCTTGAGTTTAATTTGGCTTTAGGTCAAAACCAGAAGAGGATGAATAATATTTTATTTGGTAGATACAGGCTATTTTTTGTTGCTGTTATTGTTGATTTTGTTTGTTTGTTTGTTTGTTTTTTACTTGTTCACATAAAAAGAATAAATTTTATTGAACAGGTATAATGGTGGATCAAAAACTGAAAATGTGTGTGGAATTTCTTGGACTAGTTAAAAACATCAAGTCTTCAGTTCAAAAATCTTAAGTCTTGCTTCGGAATCATTTCTCACTGACTGGACTACATTCCTTCAAAAGGGAAAAGTTAGAATTCTACCCAGGCTCACAGATTTTCAGCTGAGGTTCTGTAGAAGTATCACAAACCTGATTAAACCTGTATAGAATCTGGAGCCTCTAATTATTTCCTAAACAAAGAGAGTGTTGAATTTTTATGAGTTTTTCCATGACTATGTGTATGTTGCATTCAGCGAGACAATAGAAAGGAATCTTTCCCAGAGCAATGGAGAATAAAGGAGAGAGGCAAACAAACCCTTCGTTCAGATCAACCTTCCAGGAAACCAAGATGATTTCCATCATTTTTATGACTTTTCCCTAGAGGCAAAAGACATCTAATTAGCAAATTGCTCTGTAAGTTTATTTCAATTTGACACAAAGGGAATATGACAAGCAGAGAAATTATAAGCCATACATTTCCAGTTAGCCAGTTTGGACTGATAAAACCAAGCTTGGATGGGTTTTGGGAGTCTTAAAACTTGGGGACCAAAAATCCAGAGAGTGAGCTAGTTCTGCTAAAAATGTGGATTTATAGTGTTCCAGTCAATGATTTCTGATGGCAGGGTCACAGCAGTCCTTTATGAATATGCCCTCATACTACCAGCTACAAAGCATTGCAGTGAGATGGTTCTATAATGATCTGAGGAGGAATTGAATGATACCAAGCAGAATCAAATCTTGATTCCTCATGCAGAAATAGACTATGAGTAAAAAAATATTAATCATGAAGTTAATTAGTAAATGCTGGTAATTAATCATGCATTACTTTTAATGATGTGTAGAAATCCTCAGAGGTGGGAGATGATCCTTCAGGAAAGCAGACTGTGCAGTGATTTAGCAATGAGGTGATGTCCTCATTGCTAAAATCAGCAGCAGTCAACCTACAAGGTCGCTTTGACCTTTGTTGTTCTTACTGGAAGATAATACTAGTGGTGTCTCTTCCCCCTCTAATTTAATATCCAGATTTATGTGGCAAGCAGGCCCTGTCCAAGGGGTTAGTGGGCTCTTGCAGCAGTGGAGGCAGGAGGTAAAGGGTGCAAAACTCATAAATACTGCCAGGTAAACAGTTAAGTTCAAACCTTTAAAAAAACCCCTGTAATTTATGGACTAATTGTATTTCTAAGTATTATTCCAGCAGCTACAAAATACTCTAATTGAGAGGCATAACTGATGTTCCGAGCTTCATCAGCATTTTGGAACAACTGCTAAGGATCTCTAAAAAAATCCAGTTATCTCTCCAGAGCATAGAAATAAACAGCATCTTCACTGCAAAACCCCTGTAATCTGTGTCTAAAAAGCTTCCAAGCTTCTCAGCTGTGCTGTGGGTCAGATAGCTACATCTTGCAGAAACAGCTGTGGGAAGTGGCCAGGTGACAAGAAATATTGGAAAATTATTTGGCAGAAAGAAGTCTGTGATGGTAGGCAAAACCCCTTCCTTGGTGTAATTAGATCTAAAGTTTGGCACTCAGCAAAGTTCACGTAGGACAAGTTTCCTACACCAAAGATCTTGTGGCTGCACAGGTGAGAAATCTCGCTACACTTATGGTAAATCTTGCAAGTTCTACTAGGGCCAGAGTGCCAAGTCCCATCTTGTTGGCGGGCCTCCCTGAGCAGCAGCCCAAGAGGACACAGAACAAGTAGTTAACATTACCTCAAGCAGAGTTGATCTCATTTTTTATGCCTTTCCAGAATGTGACCATGCAAATTTTTTCAGAAAAACCGTAGTGTTTGCAGAAGTCTTGCCTGTCTCCCCTGTGATGACAGATTGCTGGAAGGTTCATCATGGCTGAATGAAGGAACTGTTAAAATTCAGCTGTCTGCCAGTCTATTAAGAGAATGGGGAAATGCACCTAAGAAGAGAGCACACAGTGGCGCAAGAAGAAGAGAAACAGCTTGCAGACACCTCCCGCTCAACTGTAAAACTCTGCTTGCATCCTGCAAACACTCATTCTATGGCATCTTTCAACAGAGCAAGTTCTCACACTTGCCCATAGGTTTCACCTGGTACCTCTTGCTCAGGGACTCGTTGGAGTAAGTCACGGTTATTTGGTTAGGAAATTTGAGAGTTAAAAGGAAAAAGGTGTGCAGACATTCAACTGTATTTACTCTTTGTAAAGCATCAGCCGGTTCACCCTGTAGGGTGAAGAATCTCCAGCTCAAAATGGTTCGTTCACAGTGCTACCTTCTGGGAGTCCCCGGAAAACAGGCTTTCATTTTTAAGTAGCTTCTCATAGCTTTTTTTCACGTCTACAGATGATCTCCACGACTATACTGCAATTCCGTATCTTCAAATACATTGAGACAAAATCCCACCTAAACTACTCAGAGTTGCCTAAACATTTTAAGGTCAGATGTGTTTTACTTATTTTGCACCTGGCTTCCAGACTCTGTGGTACAGCGAGTTTGCACATCCTCACTTTGATTGGCAGGACTGAAACTTGGGGTCTGAGACCTGGGTGCACAGGGACTTGGCATAGCACAACTAAGCTACCTCATTAGATCTTGTCAGAGTACTACCTTATGATAACAGTGGGAGATGGCCACATGGAATATAATTGCAGACATATCTGTAGCAACCTTCTCCTTCATCTCTAAGCATGTATTTTATCCACAGAATATTCCCAGAAGTGTGATGGGTGTTTATAAAGCTCACAGATAAATCTTAGTTTTTCTTTGCCAAAGCGATAGAAAATGTGCAAACAGTATATTTTGTCATATCAGTCAAAAGATATCTAAAAACAGAATTTCATAACCCTGTCTCCCTGAGAAAAATGATGGCATAAAAATTAACATTGTAAAACACATTATCTAAGATAACATAGGAATTCATGAAAATTTTGACTTTCAAAAGAACCTAAATTTTTGTAAGCTAGAAAACTTAGATACGATTCCAAAATACACTTTAATCTACCCTACTATCTCATCTTTCTGACAAGTATCTACATAATATGTAGCAGAGACATTTTCATTCCATTGCAGGAAAAGTGTTATGAGTATGTTTCTTCTAAATGTGCATCCATGATACACCTGAATAGGTGCTAAAGGTGCCATCACCAGCTCTGCAGAGGTGCATGCTGAGAGGGTCATTAAGTGCCACCAGGACACATCTCTGCAGGAATGAGGCCAGGCTGGAAAAGCCTTTTTATTATTTGGACCAGACTGATTCTGTAAAAAAGAAGGAAGACTTTTTCTTACCTGTCTGTGCTGCTGAGAGACTGGATACTGCAAACCTGAGATTTGCTGGCTTTGCTGCATTTTCTGAAGTATCATTTTTTGCTGCATTGCTAGCGTCACATTAGGTGGCCTCTGGAGAGACTGGTTTGGGAGAGGCTGAGCAGTTTGCGGCTGCGGCTGTTGTTGCTGCTGTTGCTGGGGCTGCTGCACGGGAGCTGAACCCTGTGCCTGCTGGGTGTAGTGCAGAAGGGCAGGCTTGTTTTGGGAACCCAAAACCGAAGGCATCTGCTGGTTTGTTTGCTCTGAGTTAAAGTGAAACAAAGGCTTTGTGTTGCCATGATGCTGCTCTAGAGGTGGCTGAGCACTGTTGATAAAGTTTCTGTTGAGGTCCTGAGGCTTCGGTTGCATGATTATGTCCATGGGATTGCTCTGGGGAGTGGTTGGTTTATAAACATAGTTGTTCATCCCTTTTGTCTGGTTTCCATTCACTGGCACCCCAAGCATTGCTGAACTTTGTGGGCTGAACTGCTGCTGGCGAAAAGAGGGACTGGGGATTTTCTCTTGCACAAAGGGTCCAGGGGAAGGCCCTGATGGAGACAGAGCGGACCAGTTGGCTGTCTGGTTCTGCTGCTGCTGTTGCTGCTGAATCAAGGCATGCTGCTGCCGATTGGCTGCGATCTGTTTGAGCTGCTGTGCATGAGAGGACCTCCTGCCAGTTAGGCAATGCCGACTGGACGCAGAAGAGACCTGCGACACCTGTGTTTGAGGCACCGAGGGGATGGGTGAAGAGGCA
This sequence comes from Hirundo rustica, assembly GCF_015227805.2. Classification (NCBI taxonomy): domain Eukaryota; kingdom Metazoa; phylum Chordata; class Aves; order Passeriformes; family Hirundinidae; genus Hirundo; species Hirundo rustica. The sequence continues at coordinate 39,034,393 of NC_053451.1, forward strand.
GACATGGCAGTGGTAGCCATAGTGAAGGCTGGACCTGTAGAAGAAGGCCTCATCTGTGGGGAGCCCACAGGAACCTGATTCATGCCTGCTGCATACTCACTTTTTATCACCATCTTATCCATCTGCAGAGATCTTACAGGGCCCCTCTGGCTCTGCTGCCCAAGGTCAATGTTGAATGGCTCATCTTGTTTTATCGTGGCATTTATCATGTTCTCTAGCTCAACATCACTCATGGGTGGCACTGATATGTTGGTCAGTTCATTAAACAGCTCCTGAAGCTCAAGATCCATTTGGTCCCATGAGTCTTCCCCATATCTGTTAGGGAACATGTTCTCGTGGGATGTCTGGCCATCTAAGTGTTTGCTGCAGGACATTGTTTCTCCTGGTTCTTTCTTTACCTCTTTCAAAGTCATATTAAACATGTCATTCCCACTAGCATGGGTACTGTTTGCTAGGCTGCTGGCCTTTCTTTGTGATCCTTGGCCCACAGTCATAGTTCCTGACATTGACTGGCTTTGGCAATTGTTGATATGTTGTCCACCTTGTCCCACTGAGACATTGTCACCCACTCTTATCCTTTTAATATCAAGGAAAGAACTCTCTGAAACACCATTGGGCCTCTTGTTGACAGGCGACAGATTTACCACCAACTTCCTCTTCAAGGATCCTTGGAGCTGAAAGAAGCAGACACACAAAAAACCCCATTAGATGATACCAAAGAAATAAATTAATTGCTTGGAAGGCTACAGGCAAGAGACAGGTAAGCATTGCTTAGTTCAGAGAGCTCCTCTGGGCTTCTTTTTAGCCAATGAAGCTGTGCAGAACTGTAGGCAAATAGGTTTTAAGTGGTGAATCTCCCTGCCATCACCACCCTTGCCATCAGCAGTTTTTTTTTTTGGAGCACTGCTCTCTCCTGTTAACCAAAGACCCCTTCCCCTCATAGGTGTGATGAGGGAGGGAGGTACACAGAGCTGTAGCTGGTAAAGCCTCTTTGCTCCGAATCTACTCCAATCTAGCTGTGCCAGACAGATCTAAAGTACTCTTAGACAGCAGAGACAAATGCCATCATGAAATCTGCCCCTATGCTTATCTGGCCCTGCAGGTTTTCATTCTCCTGATTTTGGTACATGATCCAAAAGAACATTTTTGACACCTCTAGAGTCCAAAAGTCCTTGAACACATTATAATGGCACACACAAGATCAAGGCATCCTAAGCTCATGTAGGTTATACTAGCCAGAGATCTGTATAATTTAAAATATTAGATGTTAATTTGTTGAAAACTGAGAATGAATTCACTGGAGCCATGTCAGGTTATGTCAGCCAAGGGTCTGGCCTGTGATGTGCTGCCAGATTATTCCCAAAGATGTCTATTAATACATTAGCCCTTGTTGTTTGTGTCCTGAAACATCTCTTATAAAACATACAGTGCACTCAAACGCTGCTCTGAGAGTTGTAACTCTATTTCCTTTTCCTTGAATCTTACAGTGATACTTCCATTTGCTCACCAGCCCTGTGGGCCTACCAAAGGAAAAAGGATTCATGGCTCTTTTGCCTGATCTACTCATCTGCTATGGTTGTACACACAAATTCCCATCCCACGCACAGAAAACAGAGATGTCAGTCCCATGAGCTGAAAAGCTTGGATTTGGTACATATGCCCTCAAGTAAGATGCAGATGCCCTCAAGAAGAGTTGCTTTGAACATAGTTTATAGAGGAACAGATCACTTTAAAACAAGGGCAGCTGTCCTATATTTAGCCCTGTACATTTGATCTTAGAGGTCTTTTCCAGCCTCAATGATTCTATGATTCCATGACCAAAGGGGCACGCAGCGAGGGGCAGACACCTGCACATGCAGCCCTTGCAGAGGCAGCGCACACTGTCCCTGTTCCAGCCATGAGCAATGCCAAGAAATTAAGCAATGAAACACTGCTCATCTTCTGCCTTTCTGCACTTGGGCGGAAGTGCAATGGCCCCGGAGGCACCAGGACAATGCCATCTGAGAAATACCTGTGTGAGCGCCAGTGAGAAAATAATACTTGTAAAAACTGTGATACCTTGGGAGGCTGAAAAGGGCAGAGAGAACTGAGAACTCTAAATTTCCAGTTAAGTGAGGAAGGATGATCTATGAGATCTTCTAGTCACGTTATTTTCATCATGCTGTTTCATGTACAGAAGTGCGTGGGCACATAATATTCTATAGTGGCCTCTATGCCACTCAGTTTCAGGGTTACCTATAGGGAAAAGCTCTTCCCAGATAAC